>NC_140586.1:713545945-713620945 GCF_964204655.1 Triturus cristatus | reverse complement strand
TTTTGAATTACCCGAAAGAACTTAGTACTAGTTTGAAGAGATAAATATCCTCAATAACAGGCAGGAGACTAAGCTTTCCTCAGGATCTGACCATGAACTAAGTAAGAAATGGATTATTTGGGGGGGTTGGCTACCCACCTCAAGGAAAAATCACAATTCCAAATAGGGAGAACCCTCAAACTCACTAAAATAACCTGAGCTCTAATCACTTGTAAATACGGCAAAGAGCAGACAGGTTTAATTTAAAGCAATATGTAAAGTATTTATGTAGTACCAAAACAGTAATAAGGTCAAAATACAAAGCAATAAACATCCCAAACAGAATTATAATATTAGAGTGGAAATTAGTAAACAAAATGACACAAAAATGACAAAAACCTAATAAGGAGACCCCCGCATAATTACATCAGAACAAACATATAATTGCACCATGATAAAGTTGAACAAATACAGATTTGTTTTTTAACCATATTTTATTGGCATTTATACATTGACAGTGCATACAGTGCATACAATTGTACATATCTCGTTTCAGTCATTGATGTGCCTTCATCCATAACCCTTACCCAACAAAACTATCCCTCCTCCCCCTTTGAGTTGCTTGCTAAAAAGTGAAATGTGGAAGGTGTATGCGAACAGGTGGGCAGGTTCTAGGGCCCTAATAAGCGACTATTGTCTCACTTTTTCTCTCAGTTGTGTGAGGCTGGTTGCTCCTCTTGCTCGTCGCCCGGGCCCGGTGTTGCAACCCTCGGGGCGTTTCCCTCACTGTCAGCGTCTGCGTCAGCTGCCACTAGTTCCCCTACGAGAGCCTCCCAGGCTCTGGCTTTCTCCATCTTGCCTATTCCCTTGCTGGCTTCCCGAAGTAACAGTCTCCCTTCCGCCCCCACCCATCTTTCAAACTCTTTCCTCCAGGTAGTAAGTCTCGGCCTGCCCGGCGCCTTCCAGTTCCTGGCTATCTCCGGCTTCGCTAAAATATAGGCAAGGTCCTGAAACTTTCCTGTCACCCTGTTTCTGGCTGTATGAGGGAACCATCCTAGGAGGAAATGTTCTGGGGTCTGTGGGAGTTCTTAAGTTGAACTAATAAAGATGACTACACCTTATATCTTAACCTAGTTCTGGGAACTGTCAATAATGATGCTGCATAGACAGCATGAACACAAGGCGACGCTACTTGGTAATATTTAAAGTTAACATGTGAAGGTGCTCAGAAACTCTGAAAGCTGTCAGGTATGTGCTATAGATAAAGCAAACCAGGGTCCAAAAGGTTTATTTTTTCTCTGTGTGATTACGATCCTTAATTCACTACCAGTACAACACACTTGAACAAGGCCATGATGTCACCCTAACAGCGCTCTCTTGTCAGCTCTGTTGCGTTGCCTGGATATCTACTCAGGAGATCAAATCAGCTGGAAATGGGCTCCTTTCTGCACACATAATAGTCCTACAACTTGTTGCTAATATAGTAAGCACACCCAACCGCATATTTTCACAATAATGTTTATTAAAAAATGTAGAGTTCTATAGAAGTTATGACACAAGTTGCCGGAGATCCCTTGACCTTCCCTGGTAGGTCACTCCCCCCCGCTGCAGCTCCGCCTGCACCCCCGATGTCTCTGCTGCCGCTGGTGAAATCGAGGCCCTCCACCACCCGCAGGCTTCCACCTGCACCTCATCCCTGGTGGCCAGTGGCGGCCTTAGGTTCGTTTCCGCTTGTTTCCTGTTGCTTGTGTGCCTGTAACTGTCTGCCTGCTCCTCTTCTGTGCCCCCCTGCCCCCCGCTCACCGCTTTGCTTCCATGCCCCCTTCTGATTTCTGTACCCCTCGCCAACCTCTGTGCCCCCTTTTACTCTGTACCAACTGACTTCTGTGCCTTCTGTGCCCCTTTGATTTTGTACCCCTTGTGCTTTTTTGTACTTCTGTGCCCGCTTCTCGAGTCCATGCCCCGCGCTGGTCTCCTTTCCCCCATCCCCGCCGCTGCTTCCCCTGCGGCCCTGCCCCATCCGCGCCCATTCGCTCCACCCGTCCCTCGCCTCCCGCCTCCCAGCTGCTCCTCCCTCCCCACCTCCCCATATATGGCAGCCACTGCGCGGTGAGGAGAGCGACCATTGACCTTCCCTGGTAGGTCGCTCCCCACCCCCGCTGCAGCTCCGCCTGCACCCCCGATGTCTCTGCTGCCGCTGGTGAAATCAAGGTCCTCCACCACCCGCAGGCTTCCACCTGCGCCTCATCCCTGGTGGCCAGTGGTGGCCTTAGGTTAATTTCCGCTTGTTGCCTGTTGCTTGTGTGCCTGTAACTGTCTGCCTGCTCCTCTTCTGTGCCCCCCTGCCCCCTGCTCGCCGCTTTGCTTCCGTGCCCCCTTCTGATTTCTGTACCCCTCGCCAACCTCTGTGCCCCCTTTTATTCTGTACCGACTGACTTCTGTGCCTTCTGTGCCCCTTTGATTTTGTACCCCTTGTGCTTTTTTGTACTTCTGTGCCCCCTTCTATAGTCCGTGCCCCACGCCAGTCTCCTTTCCGCCGTCCCCGCCGCTGCTTCCCCTGCGGCCCCACCCCCTCCACGCCCATTTGCTCCACCCGTCCCTTGTCTCCCGCCTCCCAACTGCTCCTCTCTCCCCACCTCCCCATATATGGTGGCCGCTGCGCGGTGAGGAGAGCGACCCTTGACCTTCCCTGGTAGGTCGCTCCCCCCCGCTGCAGCTCTGCCTGCACCCCTGCTGTCTCTGCTGCCGCCAGTGAAATCGAGGCCCTCCACCACCCGCAGGCTTCCACCTGCGCCTCATCCCTGGTGGCCAGTGGTGGCCTTAGGTTTGTTTCAGCTTGTTGCCTGTTGCTTGTGTGCCTGTAACTGTCTACCCATTCCTCTTCTGTGCCCCCCTGCCCCCTGCTCACCGCTTTGCTTCCGTGCCCCCTTCTGATTTCTGTACCCCTCGCCAACCTCTGTGCCCCCTTTTATTCTGTACCGACTGACTTCTGAGCCTTCTGTGCCCCTTTGATTTTGTACCCCTTGTGCTTTTTTGTACTTATGTGCCCCCTTCTCGAGTCCGTGCCCCGTGCCGGTCTCCTTTCCCCCATCCCTGCCGCTGCTTCCCCTGTGGCCCTACCCCCTCCACGCCCATTCGCTCCATCCGTCCCTCACCTCCCAGCTGCTCCTCCCTCCCCACCTCCCCATATATGGCGGCCGCTGCGCGGTGAGGAGAGCGACCCTTGACCTTCCCTGGTAGGTCGCTCCCCCCGCTGCAGCTCCGCCTGCCCCCTGCTGTCTCTGCTGCCGCCGGTGAAATCGAGGCCCTCCACCACCCGCAGGCTTCCACCTGCACCTCATCCCTGGTGGCCAGTGGTGGCCTTAGGTTCGTTTCAGCTTGTTGCCTGTTGCTTGTGTGCCTGTAACTGTCTACCCGCTCCTCTTCTGTGCCCCCCTGCCCCCCGCTCGCTGCTTTGCTTCCGTGCCCCCTTCTGATTTCTGTACCCCTCGCCAACCTCTGTGCCCCCTTTTATTCTGTACCGACTGACTTCTGAGCCTTCTGAGCCCCTTTGATTTTGTACTCCTTGCGCTTTTTTGTATTTCTGTGCCCCCTTCACCTGCCTGAACTGCAGCTTCTCCTGCCTCAAAAGCGCCGAGACGCCTGCCACGACAGAACCCAACCAGCTTAGATGCATCCTGATCAACACCCGCTCCGCACACAAACAAACCGTCGAACTCTGGGACCTACTCGACACCGCATCACTGGACGTCGCCTTCCTGACCGAGACCTGGATGAATGAAGCCTCCTCGCCAGACATCGCCATAGCCATCCCAGACGGGTACAAGATCACCCGCAGAGACCGCACCAACAGGGCCGGAGGAGGAATCACCATCGTCCACAAAAACACCATCAGGGTCTCAACAAACACCAACGACACCCTCAGCACCGCCGAACACATGCACTTCCAGATCCACACGGACCCCAAGACCACCCTAAGAGGCACCCTCGTCTACAGACCGCCAGGACCAGGGCCTCAATTCTGCGACTCCATCGCCGACCTCATCAGCATGCACGCGCTGACCTCCACCGACTACATCCTCCTCAGAGACCTGAACTATCACCTGGAGAACAACAACGACAACAACTCCTCCACCGTGATCGACAACCTCGCCAACCTCGGACTGAAACAGCTCGTCACGACGCCGACCCACATCGCCGGCCACACGCTAGATGCTATCTTCTCCTCAAGCCCCCACGTCACCTTCAGCCACGCCTCCGAACTCACCTGGACAGACCACCACTGCATCCACTTCTCCTTCCGAAAACTCCTCACACACCACTGCACCCTACAGACCCCCCGCCACTTCTGGGGCAAAGTCACTGAAGAACAATTACAGACAAGCCTCACACTCAACCCTCCGACCAACCCCACCAACCCCGCTGGATGAATGACTGTGCCAACACCGAAGCCCCGCTGAAAAAACCCACCTACAGAGACACCAGCAAAAGAGTCAGCTGGTTCACCCCGGAACTTCTCGACTCAAAACACACCTGCCGGAAATTGGAGAACATATGGCACAGCGACAAGATACCATACAGCCACGCTGCCCACAAAGACGCCATCCGCAACCACCACCACCTCATCAGGACCACCAAAAGGACCTCCTTCACAGACCGCCTTGACAACAACGCACACAACAGCAAGGAGCTCTTCAGCATCGTGAAGGAACTCTCCAACCCCAGCTCCAGCGCCAGCGACATCCCATCATCGCAAGCCCTGTGCGACTCCCTCGCCACCTTCTTTCACCGGAAAATCACCGACATCCATGACAGTTTCAAACCCCGGATGACCCCTGCAGACCTCGCCGCACCGGACTCACCGCACCCCACCAATCACGACACCCTGACAACCTGGGCCAACGTGAGCATCGAGGACACAATCAAAACCATGGGCACAATCCACTCCGGATCCCTGTCCGACCCTCTCCCACACCACATCTTCAACAAAGCCAGCAACTCCATCACACCCCACCTGCACAAAATCATCAACCTCTCCTTCGAGACCGCCACCTTCCCTGAGAACTGGAAGCACGCAGAGATCAACGCCCTACTGAAGAAACCCAAGGCGGATCCGAGCGACCTCAAGAACTTCCGACCCATCTCCCTGCTTCCGTTCCCAGCAAAGGGCATCGAGAAGATAGTTAACACCCAGCTCACCCGTCACCTCGAAGACAACAACATCCTGGACCCCTCCCAATCAGGATTCCGCAGCAACCACAGCACCGAGACTGCCCTCATCGCCGCCACAGACGACATCAGGATCCTTCTAGACAACGGCGAGACGGCGGCCCTCATCCTCCTGGATCTCTCCGCCGCCTTCGACACCGTCTGTCACCGCACACTACGCACACGACTCCAAGACGCAGGGATCCGGGAGAAGGCCTTGGACTGGACCACCTCCTTCCTCTCCAGCAGAACTCAGAGAGTCCATCTCCCCCTGTTCCGGTCCGAGGCCTCCGAGATCATCTGCGGCATCCCTCAAGGATCTTCCCTCATCCCGACGCTGTTCAACGTCTACATGGCACCACTAGCACGCATCGCCCGACAGCACGACCTCAACATAATCTCCTACGCCGATGACACGCAGCTGATCCTCTCACCAAGGACCCTCTCACCGCCAAATCCAACCTCCACCAGGGAATGAAGGCAATCGCCGACTGGATGAAGGAAAGCTGACTTAAGCTGAACTCAGACAAGACGGAGATCCTCATCCTTGGGTCCAACCCCTCAGCATGGGACGACTCATGGTGGCCCGCATCACTGAGGACCCCCTCGGCCCCCACCGACCACGCACGCAACCTGGGAAACATCCTCGACTCAAAACTCACCATGACCAAACAAGTCAACGCAGTCTCTTCCACCTGCTTCAACACCCTCCGCATGCTCCGCAAGATCTACAGATGGATCCCGACAAACACGAGGAAAACAGTCACCCAGGCCCTAGTCTGCAGCAGACTCGACTACGGAAACGCCCTCTACGCCGGAGCCTCGTCCAAGCTCATCAACAGACTGCAGAGAATCCAGAACGCCTCTGCACGCCTGATCCTCGATGTCCCGCGCCGTGACCACATCACCCCCCACCTGAGGAACCTGCACTGGCTCCCCGTCGACAGGAGAATCTCCTTCAAGCTCCTGATCCACGCACACAAGGCACTCCACAAGACCGGACCAGCCTATCTAAACAGTCGACTCTGCTTCTACGTACCCAACAGGAAACTCCGCTCTGCTGACCACGCCCTGGCCACGGTCTCGCGCATCTGTAGAACAACTTCTGGAGGCAGGTCCTTCTCCCACCGCGCCGCCAGGACCTGGAACACCCTCCCCCTCTACCTACGACAAACCGAAGACCTGCTGACTTTCAGGAGACAACTCAAGACCTGGCTCTTCGACCAGTAGCAGCAGCACTCCCCCCCCCCAGCGCCTTGAAACCCTTACGGGTATGTAGTGTGCTTTACAAATCACATGATTGATTGATTGATTGATTGATTTCACAGGTCAATTCTCACCTCCTAGCACTCCCACTAACTTGCACTTCATCGTCCCCCCATTCTTGTAGTCCCCATTCCACAGATCGCTTTTAACATTCTAAGGCACAAAGCTCCGAAGCACCACAGTATGTATTTACAGTTATATAGAGGATACAAATGTTTGTATCTACAGGAGAATCACTTTGCTGTAGGTGGGTGGTAGTTTAAAAGCAGTGTAGCAACATTTGTTAAGAAAAGTTTTTTGGCCATGTAGGAAAACCTATTTTACATAATATTAAGTCACTCTAATGTATGATTGGTGAGCCCACAATACAGGATGCCTAATATATGCAAAATAGGCACACTATATATATTTAAAAAGTGTGCCTTCATAGTGACTAAAGGCCAGAAAACTATTTCCACGGTATAGATTCCGTTACATTTTCCATAAGACAGGTATAGGTGTGAATTATACCTCTGGCTGGTCGCTCCCCCCGCCGCTGCAGCTCCACCTGACCGGTGTCCTGCTTCCTGGACTTGCCCCTCGGCGCTCCTCAGCTCGTTTTCCTCCGCTTCTCTGCCGTTTCTCCCGCCGTTTTCCTGCCCTCGTCCCGTGTGACTCTTTCTCTTTTGTACCCCCGTGTGCTGTTGCCTGTCTTGTCACCGTTCCCTCGCCCCTTTTCTTTTTTGTACCCCCGTGTGCTGTTGCCTGTCTTGTCGCCGTTCCCTCGCCCGTTTTCTCTTTTGTACCCCCGTGTGCTGTTGCCTGTCTTGTCGCCGTTCCCTCGCCCCTTTTCTCTTTTGTACCCCCGTGTCCTGTTACCTGTGCTGTCGCCGTTTTTCGCCTCCCCGCGCCCGTGTTTTTCTCCCGCCGCTGCTCCCCTGCGGCCCCGCCCACATGCTCTCCCATTGGAGGGCCTACCCTCCCGCCTCCCAGCTGACCCCTCCTCCCCTTCTACCTTCTTATGGCGGCCGCTGTGCGGCGGAGTTAGCGACCCTTGACCCTCGGGCTGGTCGCTCCCCCCGCCGCTGCAGCACCACCTGACCAGTGTCCTGCTTTCTGGACTTGCCCCTCGGCGCTCCTCAGCTCGTTTTCCTCCGCTTCTCTGCCGTTTCTCCCGCCGTTTTCCCGCCCTCGCCCCGTGTGACTGACCCTTTCTCTTTTGTACCCCCGTGTGCTGTTGCCTGTCTTGTCGCCGTTCCCTCGCCCCTTTTCTCTTTTGTACCCCCGTGTGCTGTTGCCTGTCTTGTCGCCGTTCCCTCGCCCCTTTTCTCTTATGTACCCCCGTGTGCTGTTGCCTGTCTTGTCGCCGTTCCCTCGCCCCTTTTCTCTTTTGTACCCCCGTGTCCTGTTACCTGTGCTGACGCCGTTTTTCGCCTCCCCGCGCCCGTGTTTTTCTCCCGCCGCTGCTCCCCTGCGGCCCCGCCCACCTGCTCTCCCATTGGAGGGCCTACCCTCCCGCCTCCCGCCTCCCAGCTGGCCCCTCCTACCCTCCTACCCTTCTACCCTCTTATGGCAAGTCCGTCTGCGCCCGTCCGCGCCTGTCCCGTGCCCAGCGCCAGACCCCCTGGCCCCCGCAGACACCAGCCCACCCGCCGGACTTACGACGCCGCCACCCTCAACGCACTCAACACCGGCCAGATCCCCGGTTGCTACCGAGCCACCCCAAGACTCTCCCACGGGCCCTTCACCTGCCAATCCTGCAAGTTCTCCTGCATCCGGACCTGCACCGCACCCGCCAAGCCGAGCACCAGCAACAACCACCTGAAGTGCATCCTGCTCAACACCCGCTCCGTCCACAGACACGCCGTGGAACTCTGGAACCTGCTCGACACCACATCTCCAGACGTCGCCTTCCTCACGGAAACCTGGATGAACACCTCCTCAGCGCCCGACATCGCCATCGCTATCCCGGACGGATACAAGATCACCCGGAGGGACCGCGTCAACCAAACAGGAGGAGGCATCGCCATCGTCCACAAGAACACCATCCGCATCACAACCAACTCCGACGACACCCTCACAGCCGCCGAACATCTTCACTTCCAGATACACACCGACCCCAAGACCACACTCAAAGGCACCCTCATCTACAGACCCCCAGGATCTCGCACACAATTCAGCGAAGACATCGCAGACTTCATCAGCCCACACGCCCTCCCCTCCGCTGACTACATCCTCCTAGGGGACCTCAACTTCCACCTGGAGAACAACAACGACAACAACACCACCACCCTGCTGGACAACCTCGCCAACCTCGGACTCAAGCAACTGGTGAACACCCCCACCCACTACGCCGGACATACGCTTGACCCAGTCTTCTCCTCTAGCAAGTACATCTCCTTCAGCCACTCCACCGGACTCCACTGGACAGACCACAGCTGCGTCTACTTCAGCTTCAGAAGGACCACGACTCACCACCACCCGTAACAGGTTCCCCGCAGAAGCTGGAACAAGATCACCACCGACCAGCTCACCACATCACTGAGCCAGAACCCTCCCGCCAGCTCAACGGACCCCAACCAAGCAGCCAACAACCTCACACAGTGGATCACCAACTGCGCTGATGACCTCGCACCGCTGAAAAACCATCCCAGCAGGCCCAGCAGCAAGAAAGCCTCCTGGTTCAACGACGACCTCAAGGACTCCAAGAAGAACTGCCGTACCCTCGAGAAAGCCTGGCAAAAAAACCCGACTACAGACAACATGACCACCCTCAAGCACGCCACCCGCAAACACCACCAGCTGATCCACACCACCAAGAAGACAGCATTCAAGGAACGACTAGACAACAACGCACACAACAGCAAGGAACTCTTCAGCATCGTCAAAGAGCTCTCCAACCCCAGCGCCGGAAACAAAGACATCACTCCCTCACAAGACCTCTGTGACTCACTCGCCTCGTTCTTCCACAACAAGATCACCGACATACACAACAGCTTCGGCGCACAGACCACGCACCCGACCACCGAACCGACGTCCCCCACCACCACCCTCCGCGCCTGGACCCCGGTCAGCACCGAAGACACCATCCACACGATGAACACCATCCACTCCGGATCTCCAACCGACCCATGCCCCCACCACGTCTTCAACAAGGCCGACTCCGTCATCGCACCCCAACTCCGGGACATCATCAACTGCTCCTTCAACACCGCCACCTTCCCGGAGAGCTGGAAGCATGCCGAACTCAGCGCCCTACTGAAGAAACCATCAGCAGACCCCACCGACCTCAAGAACTACCGCCCCATCTCGCTCCTCCCGTTTCCTGCCAAAGTCATCGAGAAGACCGTCAACAGACAGCTGGCCGCCTTCCTCGAGACGAACGGATCCCTCGACCACTCGCAGTCCGGCTTCCGAGCCAACCACAGTACCGAGACCGCCCTCATTGCAGCCACTGATGACATCCGAGCCCTGCTCGACAACGGGGAAACAGCGGCCCTCATCCTCCTGGACCTCTCCGCAGCGTTCGATACTGTCTGCCACCGCACCCTAGTGCAACGCCTCAGCAACATCGGAATCCAAGAGAAGGCACTAGAGTGGATCATCTCGTTCCTCACCGGAAGAACCCAGAGAGTCCGCCTCCCCCCGTTCAGATCCGAGGCCACCGAAGTCATCTGCGGTGTACCACAAGGATCTTCACTAAGCCCCACCCTCTTCAACGTCTACATGAGCCCCCTCGCAGCCGTCGCATGCCGACACAACCTCAACATCATCTCCTACGCCGACGACACCCAGCTGATCCTCTCCCTCACCAACGACCCAGCCACCGCCAGAACCAGCCTACACGAAGGGATGAAAGATGTAGCCGAGTGGATGATGAACAGCTGCCTGAAACTGAACTCAGACAAGATGGAAGTCCTCATCCTTGGATCATCACCCTCTGCCTGGGACGACTCCTGGTGGCCCCCTGCCCTGGGCAGCACACCCAAACCAACGGACCACGCACGCAACCTGGGCTTCATGCTGGACTCCTCCCTCTCGATGACCAGACAAGTCAACGCCATCTCGTCATCATGTTTCAACATCCTACGCATGCTCCGAAAGATCTTCCGATGGATACCCACCGAAACCAGGAAGACGGTCACCCAGGCACTCGTCACCAGCGGACTGGACTACGGAAACACCCTCTACACCGGAACCACAGCCAAACTGCAGAAAAGACTCCAACGCATCCAAAACGCCTTCCGCACGTCACATCCTGGACATCCCCCGACACAG
The DNA here is from genome assembly GCF_964204655.1 of Triturus cristatus. Taxonomy (NCBI): domain Eukaryota; kingdom Metazoa; phylum Chordata; class Amphibia; order Caudata; family Salamandridae; genus Triturus; species Triturus cristatus. The sequence goes on along the minus strand of NC_140586.1, from coordinate 713,610,235 downwards.
CCACATCTCCGGACACCTGAGAGACCTGCACTGGCTCCCCATCAGCAAGAGAATCACGTTCTGACTCCTCACCCACACACACAAGGCCCTCCACGACCTGGGCCCCAGGTACCTCAACAACCGCCTGACCTTCTACACTCCCACCCGCCAGCTACGATCGATCAGCCACGCCCTCGCCGCCATTCCACGCATTCGAAGAACCACCATGGGAGGAAGATCCTTCTCCTACCTGGCAGCCAAGACTTGGAACTCCCTCCCCATCCACCTCCGTCTGACCCAAGACCACCTCTCCTTCAGGAAGCAACTCAAGACCTGACTGTTCGAGCAGCAGCGGACCCCCCTCCCCCAAGCGCCTTGAGACCCTCCGGGTGAGTAGCGCGCTATACAAATTTCTTGATTGATTGATTGAATTAAATATTTATTTTACATCTTCACCTGGGAAAATGCTAGAAAAGTCATTCAAAGTTATCTTCCACTTAATTTTCAAAATCTGATTTAATGTGGACATCAGAATTGTGATACTTTAGAAAAATTTACTTTATGCTGCCGGAGTCATGTTGGTTAAAGTATGTTTTCTGCTAAACAGTTGGCAGACTAACCCTTTCATGATTATATATTGCATATTATAAAACAGTGACTACCAAGTAGGTATAATCACCTTCTTATATGTAGCATGCAGAGTATTTGAGTGCGCTTAGCGGTTTAAAGGATGTAGATCCTTGGTCCTAATGCAAAGCCAAGGGGATGGCTTAAAACATGTATACACTTAGGAAGGCAGGTACATAGTTATCCACCCTTCCCTCTCCCCGTTTTTAATCATACCAACTAGAGGCCAGAAACAATAATGGTTTACTTACTAGCCAGGTATTTTTAACGTTTTCATCATTAACCCCCCCACTCCTATTATCATCATTCTACACCATAATAATACATCTATAAGTGCTGCCACGTAATTCGTATGTCACAGCATGCCTTGGTCTGCAGCAGAATGGGATGGACCCGATGATGAAGCATGCCACCAAGGGGCAACCCTGGTGGGTGAGGATTATTTAAGAAAACAAGTGTGTTTTCTTCACCTTGTGGAGGCTTATTTCACAGCAGACCAGGTGCCTATTTATATTTTGGTTTCTTATTGTTAGGAGGATGAGCCTCTCTGTCTATCTCCCCCTCATTTTTTATAGTAAGTTTTACTTGGAAGACAATGGCCTGCCTCTGATCCCATGAAGAACAGGGTGGTGTTAACAGCTAACAACATAGTAGGCATTTGCTACCTGGGAGTGGACACAAACATATGGGAAGATAAAATACAGCTTTGACAATTCTTATTTTCAGTCGGAGTTACCAGTGATGACTTGTCATATTCTCCCAAAAAAACTCCCAGACAGCCTGGCTCGAGACATAGTAGGAGAGAGAACCAGTTTGGACCCTGCCAAGAGCTCATCTAAATGGAGCAGTGGCTAAGAAGCTGAAGAAAGGCTAAAGAGAGGCTTTCCTGGTGCAGAAGGGTTCTGTAATTTTGAAAAAAAGGGGCTACTGAACAGTTATAGAGTAAAGTGAAGGGAAAGTGCTTAAAAAAGAGGCAGACAGTATCAACAAAGTAGCCACATTTGGCTAGTGCACATGATAAGACTATTACCTAACCACCACCTCCTCAGAACATTCCTAGACCTGGGGAAACTCCACCTGAATAGAAAGGCCCTGCTAGAAGAAAGAAAATTCCAACTTCCTGACTCCTGCTAGAAGAAGAGGATTCGCTCACCTTCTCAAGAACTCCTAACTTCTGCTGGGATCCAAGGGGCAAGTGGTTGGCTTTGTGGTTGTCTGCTTGAGGGACACTAAGAGTAGAAGGACACGTGACTCCAAGCGGGCCCAGCTGACAACAGAGGACTGTACCCTGCAGAAGTACTGCTTAGAGAGAGAGAGAGACTTAGGGCCTGATTTAGATCTTGACAGATGGGTCACTCCGTCACAGCAGTGACGGATTTCCTGTACGCCGAAATATAAATCCCATTATACCCTATGGGATTTGTACTTCAGCCAATGATATATTCATCACTGTTGTGAGGGACTAACCCGTCCGCCAGGATCTAAATCAGCCCTAAGTGTCTATAAGCCTGCCTTAATATGCTAGCAGCTGAAGGACTGACCAGAAGGAATTTCCCCAGCAGTTGGAGAAAAGTGAAACTTACTTATTTTTTCCACGCAGAGTGGGGCAAAGTTCTAGGGTTTACCATGGAAGGTTGAACCTAAGGCAAGAAAGAAGACCAGGTTTGCCATGCTTGGAGAATTTTGGAGCTCTGAAAATGGGTATCATGTCCAGTCCTAAATGTGAGCGAATTTATAACTGCAGTATATTCAGTCTACCTGGGGTTAAATTAATTTCAGCCCTCCATTTATTGGGCTTTGGTTTTTTCGGCTGGCCGCTGACATTCACAGCAGTTTCTCTGCCCCAAATGCTTGTTTCTTTTTAAGCTACCACTTTGGATTTGTTCTTGTCAAGACGCTGACCTCGACAGCAGCCTCCTGGCCCCACACCCTGGATGTATTCTTACCTGGGTAACCAGTAGAAGGTGCCTGCCACTTTGTCCCTTTCTACTCCACTATTGTATCCTTATACTGGTTGGTATATTTGAGTTGGTCAAGTCTCGGGTTCTCGTTGCCCACACTCAAGCCCTATTTCATGAATAATTCAATCTTGGTACCAGCTGGCCCATTCCTCAGTGCTTAGCATTTCCAGTCCCGATGATTGCCTCCCAAACACAACAGAGATCAAAACACAGTTGACTCGCAAATATATAAGCTCATTTGTCCCTTGTCATTTCATAGACTTTATTGAGTTCAGAGTGATATATTTTTCCTATATTTACATGTGCCACTCCCTCATGATTGTCGCACTGTGTGGTCAATTTTTAAGCACTTATTAGTCAATAACTGAATAAATGTGTAAAATAGTGCTGTCTTCGTGGATGGTCATAGAATATTATTTATGGATTTTTCTTTTGGTTTGAACGAGTCAGATATCTGCTAATTTATATTTTTTTTTATTTAAATGTCAACTTTAAGCCACTGTTTTCTGTGTTCACCCTTTCTTCTGATCAGCAAATGGGTGACCCTTGTGTTACGTTATTACTAAAAATAGCTCAGACTGGCTACTCAGTGAAGGCACCGGGCCCCGTACAGCGATGCCTGCAGCTTCAACCTTTTCCCCACTTGTAACTCTTGGGAACTAAAAAGTGACTAAGGGCCTGCTTTTGAGTTTGGCAGGCAAAGGTAAGTAAGTTGGGACCTCCGCCGGCCAAAGTTTGACTTATCTGCCACCCCTGCCAACAACTCTATACATTAACAGGAACCACTGTCATGGCAGTTTCTGTCAATGTAGCAAAAGTTGGATTAAAAACAGTCAAACATGACGGCCAGCTATCAAACTTTTCCCACTTGTTTTATCTAAAAAAAAAAAAAAAAAACAATCAGTACCCCAAAACGGGAGTTCGTTTTTTGAAAAAAATAAATAAATAATGGCATCCACACAGTGGGAGTTTTCTCCAGAGGTGTGCAGGTAATTATCTTCTTTTTCACTGATCCTTCTGGTGTTGACTGATAGTAAAAAAAATAGGTAACTGTCCCCCCTTTCTCCCTCTGGTTATCTGAGGAAGGTTTCTGATGATGGAGTACATTTTACTAAGGGCCTGTCGGTTGCGGTCCCACTGACATCTAGGCCATTACAATGTGGACCAAGGAGCCCGTCGGGGCAGCGGTCGGACGCTAATGTCTACAATGGAGGCAGTGCCTGCGCACGTATCGCCATAGGGTTTAGGATGTTAATTTTTCACAGCCTTTTCAAAGCAATCCCACTGTCATGAAAAGACTGTCAGAGCCTGTCAGAAAGGGACTTTTGGGGACCCCAAGCAGGGACCCCATCCCCTGTGGGTCATTGCTAAGAGGCCAGGGGGGCACATGTGGTGCCCCCATCCATGCACCGAGTGGCAGGCATCACGTGGTCCTATCCTAATTGGGCAGTTGGGACCACCAACTCATTTATACATATACACACACACACATACATATACATACACACACATATATATATACATGCATATATATACACATACATATATATAAATTCACTGAAAAAACCATGGGTTTCACACACGTTATAGTTAGGAATTAGCATTTAAAAAACCTTTGAAATTCAGTGAAAAAACCATAGGTTTCACACACGTTATAGTTAGGAATTAGCATTTAAAAAACCTTAGAAATTCAGTGAAAAAACCAAAGGTTTCACACATGTTATAGTTAGCTGGACATTTTACTCGTAAAAAACCAATGAAATTGCCCCGTTATAGTTAGTTCAGCTAACTATAACTCGCGCGCCCGCAATGCACTGCTGATGACGTCACATATTACATCACTCATGACATGGTCAGTGACATCACTCATGACATCACTGATGACATCTCAAATGACATCACTGAAGGCTGTGTAAGCGTGTACTTTCTAGAGGTAATCCTGACAGGAAGTATTCCTTTGGGAATCACACCATGAAGAGACACCTCCAGGATGTACACAGAAGGACACATGGTCATCTTTTTGGAGGTAACTCTTCAGAAAGACGAGCCAGTACATCCACAGCAGCTCAGCCTGGACCATCACCTGCAGGGCTTACTCCTTCTTCTGCAGGTCAGGTGAGCCCTTCATCTGTGGGGGGAGAATCTCCTTTTGCTGGCCCTCTGGAAATGAACCCTCGATTTCGGAAGGTTGATATTCATTGCACATTTTGTAAAGATCTAATTTGCCATAGGGAGACCAGTGTTTCCCTAGTGAACAACAAAATAGATCAGCACATTTGTCGCTTTGAATAATTTTCCCATGCTTCCTTTCCTCTGTCCCTGCATGAACACAACGGTTCTTTTAAGAGCCAACCTTATCTTTCATCTTTTTTTTACATATGTTTTTAAAAACTTTTTTTTATTTTTTTTTTACCGTACGCGTACGGTGCGCGTACTTTTTTTTTATTTTTTAAAAAAAACACTAAAAATCATTTATCACATTACATTGTCCTTGAGAGACTACAATTATTATTATTGACTTACCATACTCACTGAAAAAATATTTATTCATTTCTTTTTTTAAAAAATAGTTTTAAAAATGTTTGTAGTTTTCGAAAATTTTCTATATCTATCTGGAAAAAAAGAAAAAAGTATTAATATTTTTTAAACATTTTATAATACAGTACACATATTTACATTTTTTACCCAAAAATCTTTTTGCCTTATTTTTGCTGTTTTCAGAATATATTGCATTTCACTATAAATTGTGAAAGCAATTGCATTCATCATTTTACAGCGGGCAAAAAAAAATACCAATCACAAAGATTGTATTAAAAAAGCCCTGATTCTTTTTTTAATTAAACTTAACATTATAGAAATGCATAATATTGTAAAAAAATATCATCTAATACCAATACTTATTTCTTTAAAATACCGTCTGATATGTTTGTTTCAGAACTATAATCACAATATTATATCTCAAATAACTCCAAAATACATCTGATTTCATTTCCTTTAGGCCAAATAGTAATTTTAATTTTTTTTTTGGAATAAATTTCCAACGGAAATCCAATAAAATTCTAAAGTTTAATTTGTCCAGATCTCACCGATTCTCTGTAACATTTTGGTTCACGAAAATTTTTTGAATAATAATTTAGTCCACAATAGAATTGGTTACTTTTCCACATGGCCAAATAGTAATTTTTTAAATCATTTTTGAAAAAATTTCCAATGGCAGTCCAATAACATTCCAAAATTTAAAATGTGCAGAAGTTACCGATAATCTCTAAATTATTGGTTTTTCAAAATTGCATTAAAAATTAAAAAAGTCCACATTACAATTGGTTATCTTTCCATTAGGCCAAATGATAATTTTAAAAATCTTTTTTTTACAAAATTGCAATGGTAATCCAGTAAAATGGTAAAATTATTTTGTCCAGATCTTGCCAAGTCTCTCTAAAATTTAGGTTTCAGGAAGATTAGATAGGAATTTGCTAAATCAAAAGGCAAACGTTGTTTGAAAATCAATTGGGAATCATTACACAGTGTCCAGCCTTTTTCACATTTTAGATAAACTGTGTAATGTCCAGAAGTAACAGTAGGTCCATCATGGAAAATTATTGCAACAGTTACAAAAGTTTTTCCTGAAATTGATAATTGCTGTCCTGTAAACTTCTTTATTAAAGTATCCAATTTTGAACCATCAGCTCTACATCGTTGCATCATTAAAATTACATACTGTCCGTATTCCTTTAAAATTAATGTTGAAAACATGTCAGAATTACACTCACCACATTTCATGCTATGATTAGCATCTTTAACTAATTTTGCAAAAGTGACTGTTTTACTCTCTGGCAATGTCAAATAAATAAACCTTTCATTATCAACAATAGAGCCACATATATTATAACAATTATCACAACTATGTTCCCATTTATAAGAGAGACCAAAAAAAATGTCAATGGGAACTCCTTCTTCTTCCACTACCTGAAGAAAATACATCAAAAATTCATGTGCATCTTGCTGTTCATTTTGAGAAAACTGTGTTCGTCCTGAACATACATCTAAAAGTTTTCTAATGTCAGTAGCACTTTCTATTTGAGTTTTATCTTTACTCAACTTTTGAAAAAGGAGACTCAGCTCTGAACAGAATCTTTTTCCCTGATTTACTATTATCTGCTCTTGCAAACTTTCCAGATAAAATGCAACATTCAGCACTACATTTGCGTAGCAGTTGACACCAGAGCTATTTTCAAAATGACATCCTACAACCTGTTCTTCATTTTCCTTTTTCTTTTTGCTTGCAATTACATCACTCCTCTTTTTTTTCCTCTTCTCTACATCTTCACTACAGATATTCTCATTTTTTCTTTTACGAGAAACTACACGTTTCTCCAACACAGGATACTGACCTAAATGAGGAGCATAGCTTCTTCTTAATCTATTATACTCCTTTACACAATTTGTATCAGCACTAACTTTTGATTCTTCAAAGTCTATCATGAATAAACCTGATAATGTTTTGACTCGTGACAAAGCAACATATGCCATACCTTCTTTGAACACAGTTGAACCAATGTTCACAAATGCACAATCTACAGTCAATCCTTGAGACTTGTGAATAGTTACAGCATATGCTAGAGAAAACGGAAACTGCTTCCTACGTACATATAAGTCTTTCACAAGCATAAAACGAACTGTACAACGACAAATATCTTTAACTTCATCTATCTGATCAAATTTTATTTTTAAACATTCAATTCCTTCTTTTTTCTGATAATTAATAAAACCCACAACTCTTCCCATCGCTCCATTAACTAAACCTTTCTCAACATCCAAATTTCTCCTTAAAAACACTCTACAGTTCATGCAAACATATAGATTTTTTTCTAATCCAGCTGTTTTGGAGATGTTCTTCTCTAGTGAGTCCAATTTATTTTTCAGTTTGCCTGTTACTGTGACAGTAATTCTTCCATCCTCAATTTTGTCCACTGCTTCCAATTTCCTGATCTCTTCCTTTTCCAATTTCAAAAGCTCCTCATTGAATATTGAGCATTCACGTAGAGTAGGCATTAAGCAGATGACACTTTTGTTTTCTGCAATGTTCTTGTATATCTTCTCTGCAACTATTTCTTCCTTTGGAAATAAATTATGTAGCAGCCGAGTCTGTAATGCTTTTTTGCCAGCTTCTGTGAGTAGTCCAATCCTGATATCTTTCAGAATACTTCCATATTCTTCATCGTTTGCTTGCCTCATATTAGTTGTAAGTTCCTTGTACTCAAAGAAGGACCAAATATTTGTATTACCGATGCTTCCCAATGACTTCTTCGTGTCTTCATGTGTCACAGTATTAAACACTGGTTGTCCTTTAACTGGAGTAAGTTGCAAAAGATCTCCAAAAACTATGACGTGTTTTCCACCAAATAACACGTCATAGTCTGTCTTCAAAATTTGCTGCATTCTTAAATGCACAAAGGCAAGCATTAAGTTTGATACCATGCTCACCTCATCAATAATGAGAACTTGCATCTTCTTCAATACTCGTGAAACTTCCAAGGATGCTTCTCCAGTTAGCTTGTTGAATTGTATTTTGTTCTCATGCTCCACTGGTAACATTAGCAAACGATGTAAGGTGATTCCTTTTATGTTATATGCTGCTAACCCAGTTGGAGCAGTAACCACACAAGACAACGTAGAATCCGTTTTTTGCTTTAGGTAGCTTCTGATGACTTTAATTAGGAAACTTTTTCCAGTGCCAGCTTGTCCGCTTACATACATCCTGATTGGATGAAATGATGTGCATGAGCACTCTTTTTTTACATGTAGAAATCCGTGATCAATTTTGTTTTTGATCTCTTCATAAATTTGTTGCTGCTCTTGATTCAGTTGTCTTTCCAAATTTTCTAAGTCTATAAATTCTTCTTGAGCTTGATTCATAGCTGTTTCCACTTCATTCATGGCTATTGATGCTTCATTTTCAACGATTGGTTGTCCTAGGGGATCTTGACTGTGTGTTCCTGAACTTTGGCTGTCCTGAGAACTGTCTTTAGCTATTTCTGCTGCAATTGTAGTTTCCTGTTCAATTTCTTCATTCAACATTTGCAGATAAGTTGTGAATGTATTGCATTGTATGCTGTCTTTGCAAGCATTAAATGAATCCTCATAGCTTTGAAATTCTCCCAGTAGTTCATCCTCTGTACGCCATGGTTTAAACAACTGTAAAAGAGCCAAGTAGTAAAATTCTTTCTTGTCGGTAGTGTCGCAACTCAGCTTCCGGTGATTTATCAAACTTCCTTTGGTTTGCTTCACCAAACATCCTTCTTCACCAACAACTTTATATTTTCCATTATTAATGTCTTCTGCAGCTTTCCGTGAATAAATGTAGTTCTGCAACACTTCATAGAGACACATGTTCTCCAGATGATGACTTCTCTTGGGATAATATGTGTCCAACATGTTTGTTTTCAATATATCTGTACTTTCTGGGTCATTCTCGGCCAAATATTCAATTTCTCCAACAGATTTCAGTACCCGATTTCTCATTGCTGCAAGGCCTAAACTTGCCCAAATTATTCTTCTTGACTTTGAGTAGAGACTTGCAGAAGATAACCTATCTGAACATTCGTAGGATCCAATTTCTCGATGCGATAACATCTTCAAACTGAAACTGTACAGCTTCTTACTAACAGTCTTCTCGTGAGAAATCTCTTCCCACATTTCCTTCAATTCTGTTTTTTCTGATTTCGTAATGTAAGACGTTACATATCGTGCAACAGCAATGGAATTGTCAGCTACATACTGTATATCCATGTTAGCGTTCCACATGGATAAAATGACTGGGTTGTAGTCATTTATATTTTTTGATTCTTCTTTTCTTTTAAGGTTGTAGGTATTCTTAGGTGATTTTCTTGTGATAGTATGTCTCACAGCTGACATAAAACTGTTTACTCTTCCATTTGAAAGAACAGGTCTAGGAAATCCAAATCGACATTTAGTGTAGTATTTTTCTTTGCTCTTGTATTTCCGTCGACAGTATTTTCCACACCGATGACTTTGGAAACGTAAAACTTGCTCCTTTAACTTGTTCTCTTCTGTGCTTTTTGGTATACCACATGTTGCATATTCTTCAATGTAAGATAACACTGCTTCATCAGTATCTGTTCCAAACTTTGGGGCATCCTTGATCCACAACAGCATATGAATATGAGGAGCACCTCTTGCCTGGTACTCTTTTCTCCAAAAGAAATCCACTACTTCTCCAAGGGGTGGATTTTTTTTATTGCAGATGAAGGACATCATAGCCTCAAATCTATGATTGAAATATCTGCAAACATTAACCGGATCCAATGAGCACAGTTCTCCTGCTGTCTTGTATTCGATGTTTTTAATGTTTGAATTGGCCTCTCGTAGAAAATCCAGTAAATCATCCCAAGCGTACTCGGCACAGCTTAGGGTAAGGAACCATGTTGGTGTTCCTAAATTGCGTAACATGCATTTTAGTTCACCATGGCGTCGGTACCAATATTCATTTGTCCCACGCTGACAAGCCATCAGATTGATCAGTTGTGTTTCCAAATGATCATCTCGGTGCTGCACTTTCTCCATAAAATCCTTAGCAGACACATTTTGTAAATGTACTCCACTTTTTAAAATGTGATTTACTGCATAAGACAGTGCAGACAAGTCGCTTTCAAATAAAAGATGGAACAAATAAGGAATACTTTGTCGAAATCTGGGATCTTCAGCATATAGTCTTGTAGTCCGATACTCTGAAGCTGGAATCTGTTCTGGACGTTAATCGTATCGTCCTCCTTTTCCCGTAGGAAACAGCTGGGGAAAACATCGAGCTTCCAAGCTCTCCTCCCATACACTCACGGGAGTTCCTTTTGCTTTCTTCATCTGAAAGAGATCAATATTGTCTCCCATAACTTCTTTCGAATGAAGAGGATGTATGCTAAAATGTTCATAAATTTCTTCTTCCTTTGTCTTGTCCACTTTTTCAATTTGTCCAGTTGGTGTTTCTGTGTCTTCTTGAAAATCTTCGTCTTCTTCTTCTTCTTCTATATAAATTGATTCATACCATTTGTTATTTTTTTTCAAATACAAATTTGCTCTTTGTACTTTCCGCACATCTACCAGCTCCTGCCAAATCTTCTTATTCTTTGTAGGTACACCATTAACCAGAATAATTAATGGTTCAGTTTCCAAAGTATCCGCATCAATAGTTTCCATATTTTTTTTCAAATCCAAGGGCAAATACACCACTCTACCTTTTAAACCTCTCAGTAAATCTGAAGGAGGTAATTTACCAGTTTTGGGCTCCATACGTACTATGGTCTGGAATGGATGAACACATTGAATGAGTATAGACTCATATGTATTTAATTCAGAAAGTTCAGCAGGAATAGCATCCAATTCTAAATTATTATGTACAGCTCTGGTCGGCATTCTATTTTCCTCTAACTTGTTGTAACAGTATTTACAAATACGCTGATCTTCACCCAATTCAAAACAATTTTCAAGAAATATATATGTGGCAAAATCCATCCACTTATAATTATCTTCATTTTCACTCTTTCTGTAGAGATCAACATTCCTAGTTTGTTTTCTATAATGAGTTCTGCGGCAACAAATACAAGTAACATTTGGTCTTTCATTAGAGACTATTGCAAATTTTGTTATGTGATCATTAAATGTCTTACTTACAGAAGGTTCTACATTCTCTTCCACTTCTTCCTCATTTACTGTGTCCTTCTCTGCACTGTTTTGTTCAGGACCAAAGTAACAAAACTGAATTTCATCAACAACCTTCTCTACATCTGATACCGTTCCTCGGAACAGAGCCCTATTCAATTCATTTAACTTTATTGCTGGACTTTTGGCAAAATACAACCGTCTCACAAACTTTCTCATTTCAGTATGATGAACAGCCAGCATCCTAAAATGATGGAAAACACTATTGCACACTTTTCTAGATAGACAAGCCAGAGAATGACCCTGCAAACCAGTATTCTCTCTCACTCTGCATGGATCCAGACTTTGAAGCACCTTAATCTTCTGTTTTACACTTTTTTTACTATATTCTCTTAGAAACTCTCGAAATCTGTCAATAGATTCCTGACGCACAGTGCAAATACTACTACAATTCCAAGTGTACACTGGGGCTTTAGGACGTCTCCCCATTGCCTCATCTGCCATCACTTGTACCTCATCTCTTGGAACCATTATCTCCTTCTCCATTATGCAACCATTTTTTACTTCGTATGAACGACCTCTGGTGTCAACTGCATGCAGCAAACTATTACTTTGAAAATAGCTCTCTTCATTAAAAAAAGGTTCACTACTTGAACTATGCATCCACTTTCCTAAAAACACTTTACAAAAGTTTGTTCTGTTCACTACTCTTTTGCTTTTGCTTTGTGATTTCAGTACATTAACCATTTTATCTAATGTACGCATCCTATTCAAAATTAATATGAATAGTTTCCTTTTTAATTCTAATGCTTTTGCTGCAATGGCTTCAATTTCTTTTTTTCTCTTGTAATATTTTGCCTTTTGCTTATATTTCTTCACATCCTTTATCAAATTGGACATAACTCTTCTCTGAAACATTTTTCTACGTATCTCTTTAAACGCTGTTTTTCTGTTTATGTAAAACTTTTCAGTTGCAGAAGGTATATTTGCATTAACTAAATTCTCAATTTTTTGCTGTTCTCTTCGTTTTGTTACATTCTTCCCAGGACAGACATTTTGTACATTTTTCTTTGTTTTGAATATTTTTTTAAGAAATTGTTTTTTCTGCTTACCAGAAGATTTTTTCTTTTTCCCAACATGAGCATCTTCTACTAACTTTGGTCCTCCAGTTGTCTTCAAATATAGTTTTTTTTTTAGCGTTTTTTGAACTCGAGATTTTGTAGGCATCTTAAATTTTGTTCACTGTTCTTCAGCAATACCTGAAAAAAACTAAAAAAAAATCCTTTATTGTATTTAAATATATTACTACATTTCTTTTCACAATAGTCACAAAACAAAATTTCTTTGCCAATTTGAATGCACACAAACTGCTCTTTTTTTTGGGCAAGTGAAAATCTCTTTTACAAACTGTCACATTATGAAACCACTTTTCAGATTTTTTAAAAAGCCCATGTCCAGAGTGCTACACTCCAGCAAGGGCAACCAGCCTTAGTGAAGCTCAATGTATTTGCATTACAGACTGAAACCTGAAAACCCCACTCGCTTCTAAATACTGTGCATGACTATACACGGCAAGCACATGGGTGTGTGCTAAGACTCTGCTTCTTCCCCCAAAAATTCACTCCCCCTTTCCATCTAATGCAACTGTGAAATCACCAGAGCAAGACGCAATAAATCTCTGCCTATAATTCCTCTATGCACACAGAGTCATGTTTTCACATTAGTCCCAAAACGAAATTTCTTTGCCATTTTTAAAGCACACTTACTGCTCTTTTTTTTTTCGGGGCAAGTGAAAATCACTTTTACAGACTGACACATTATGAAACCTTTTTTTTTAATTTATTTAATTGCACTTGTCCAAGCTGTTTTTTTCAGACCACCACCATGTGTATTCGCGGTGACTGCCTACACTCCAGCAAGGGCAACCAGCCTTAGTGATGCTGAATGTATTTGCATTACAGACTTAAACCTGAAAACCCCACTCGCTTGTAAATACTGTGCATGACTATACATGGCAAGCACATGGGTGTGTGCTAAGACTCTGCTTCTTCCCCCAAAAATTCGCTCCCCCTTTCCATCTAATGCAACTGTGAAATCACCAGAGCAAGACGCAATAAATCTCTGCCTATAATTCCTCTATGCACACAGAGTCATTTTTTCACATTAGTCCCAAAACGAAATTTCTTTGCCATTTTGAAAGCACACTTACTGCTCTTTTTTTTTCGGGCCAAGTGAAAATCACTTTTTACAATTGGAAATCACTTTTACAGACTGACACATTATAAAACCACTTTTTTTGATTTATTTAAATGCACATGTCCAAGCTGTTTTTTCAGACCACCACCATGTGTATTCTCTGTGACTGCCTACACTCCAGCAAGGGCAACCAGCCTTAGTGATGCTGAATGTATTTGCATTACAGACTTAAACCTGAAAACCCCACTCGCTTCTAAATACTGTGCATGACTATACATGGCAAGCACATAGGTGTGTGCTAAGACTCTGCTTCTTCCCCCAAAAATTCGCTCCCCCTTTCCATCTAATGCAACTGTGAAATCACCAGAGCAAGACGCAATAAATCTCTGCCTATAATTCCTCTATGCACACAGAGTCATGTTTTCACATTAGTCCCAAAACGAAATTTCTTTGCCATTTTTAAAGCACACTTACTGCTCTTTTTTTTTCGGGCCAAGTGAAAATCACTTTTTACAATTGGAAATCACTTTTACAGACTGACACATTATGAAACCACTTTTTTTGATTTATTTAAATGCACATGTCCAAGCTGTTTTTTCAGACCACCACCATGTGTATTCTCTGTGACTGCCTACACTCCAGCAAGGGCAACCAGCTTTAGTGATGCTGAATGTATTTGCATTACAGACTTAAACCTGAAAACCCCACTCGCTTCTAAATACTGTGCATGGCTATACATGGCAAGCACATGGGTGTGTGCTAAGACTCTGCTTCTTCCCCCAAAAATTCGCTCCCCCTTTCCATCTAATGCAACTGTGAAATCACCAGAGCAAGACGCAATAAATCTCTGCCTATAATTCCTCTATGCACACAGAGTCATGTTTTCACATTAGTCCCAAAACGAAATTTCTTTGCCATTTTTAAAGCACACTTACTGCTCTTTTTTTTTTCGGGGCAAGTGAAAATCACTTTTACAGACTGACACATTATGAAACCTTTTTTTTTAATTTATTTAATTGCACATGTCCAAGCTGTTTTTTCAGACCACCACCATGTGTATTCTCTGTGACTGCCTACACTCCAGCAAGGGCAACCAGCCTTAGTGATGCTGAATGTATTTGCATTACAGACTTAAACCTGAAAACCCCACTCGCTTCTAAATACTGTGCATGACTATACATGGCAAGCACATGGGTGTGTGCTAAGACTCTGCTTCTTCCCCCAAAAATTCGCCCCCCTTTCCATCTAATGCAACTGTGAAATCACCAGAGCAAGACGCAATAAATCTCTGCCTATAATTCCTCTATGCACATAGAGTCATGTTTTCACATTAGTCCCAAAACGAAATTTCTTTGCCATTTTGAAAGCACACTTACTGCTCTTTTTTTTTCGGGCCAAGTGAAAATCACTTTTTACAATTGGAAATCACTTTTACAGACTGACACATTATGAAACCACTTTTTTTGATTTATTTAAATGCACATGTCCAAGCTGTTTTTTCAGACCACCACCATGTGTATTCTCTGTGACTGCCTACACTCCAGCAAGGGCAACCAGCCTTAGTGATGCTGAATGTATTTGCATTACAGACTTAAACCTGAAAACCCCACTCGCTTCTAAATACTGTGCATGACTATACATGGCAAGCACATGAGTGTGTGCTAAGACTCTGCTTCTTCCCCAAAAAATTCGCTCCCCCTTTCCATCTAATGCAACTGTGAAATCACCAGAGCAAGACGCAATAAATCTCTGCCTATAATTCCTCTATGCACACAGAGTCATGTTTTCACATTAGTCCCAAAACGAAATTTCTTTGCCATTTTTAAAGCACACTTACTGCTCTTTTTTTTTTCGGGGCAAGTGAAAATCACTTTTACAGACTGACACATTATGAAACCTTTTTTTTTAATTTATTTAATTGCACTTGTCCAAGCTGTTTTTTTCAGACCACCACCATGTGTATTCGCGGTGACTGCCTACACTCCAGCAAGGGCAACCAGCCTTAGTGATGCTGAATGTATTTGCATTACAGACTTAAACCTGAAAACCCCACTCGCTTCTAAATACTGTGCATGACTATACATGGCAAGCACATGGGTGTGTGCTAAGACTCTGCTTCTTCCCCCAAAAATTCGCTCCCCCTTTCCATCTAATGCAACTGTGAAATCACCAGAGCAAGACGCAATAAATCTCTGCCTATAATTCCTCTATGCACACAGAGTCATTTTTTCACATTAGTCCCAAAACGAAATTTCTTTGCCATTTTGAAAGCACACTTACTGCTCTTTTTTTTTCGGGCCAAGTGAAAATCACTTTTTACAATTGGAAATCACTTTTACAGACTGACACATTATAAAACCACTTTTTTTGATTTATTTAAATGCACATGTCCAAGCTGTTTTTTCAGACCACCACCATGTGTATTCTCTGTGACTGCCTACACTCCAGCAAGGGCAACCAGCCTTAGTGATGCTGAATGTATTTGCATTACAGACTTAAACCTGAAAACCCCACTCGCTTCTAAATACTGTGCATGACTATACATGGCAAGCACATGGGTGTGTGCTAAGACTCTGCTTCTTCCCCCAAAAATTCGCTCCCCCTTTCCATCTAATGCAACTGTGAAATCACCAGAGCAAGACGCAATAAATCTCTGCCTATAATTCTTCTATGCACACAGAGTCATGTTTTCACATTAGTCCCAAAACGAAATTTCTTTGCCAATTTGAAAGCACACTTACTGCTCTTTTTTTTTTCGGGGCAAGTGTAAATCACTTTTACAGACTGACACATTATGAAACCACCATGTGTAACTACAACAAAAACAATTCCCATTTCTATTATTCATTTCTTAAGTTACCACATACATCCCCTCTCAAACTGTAAACTCACCTTTAAAATTAGTTAGTTGTGAAAGAAATGTGACACTCAAACAGCAGATTATCAGAGCCAGGATCTCTGTTGTGTTCACCTCTCTCCTCTCAGCAGAACCAGATAATGGCAAACTTTCCCTCTATTTTTCCACACATATACATGTAAGTTTCAAATCTCAGTGCTTCCCCCTTTTTTTCAAATGTAATCACACATTTCTATTGGTTGAAAACCAACCCTTTTCCAAAAGTACCCTTCCCCCAACTTGACTTCTGCCTAGTACCCTTCCCCCAACTTGACTTCTGCCTGCTACCATAGCAACAGCTCATGGAACACTGCTGTGTAGAGTTAGGTCAGAAGTTCGACACACAATGTTTCAATTCCACAGAGCAAGAGTGCTTGACTTTTCAAACCTTACAGCAAATCCATAGTACTGTTCTTTGGTTACACATTTTTTTGTACCAATACAAAACATGCTTCTATTAATTTACACATACAGCCTAGTTTTTATTCTAGAATGGTATGAAACAGCCAATCAGTTCTTTTTGTTTTGAAAAAAATATGTATGCCTCCATTTCCAAACTGTCTTTCTTTTCATATTGCCATTCTACTGAAAGACACCTCCTGAGTGCATCCAGTTCTCCTTTGAAGATGTTCACAGTGTGGATTGTAGGGCACAGCTATGTCTTCTGGAGTGAAAAGTTTGCAGAGAAAACAGGTATGGTGAGAGACCTTGCTTTGCCAAATGTAGACATTAAATGGATTGGTCAGAGAGGGTTAAAGTGGCACCAATTGATGCCATTGGTGAAATCCTTCATTCAAATCCAACACCCTGACCTCATAATAGTGCACTGTGGTGGCAATGACCTAGGCACTTTGACTGGGGTAGGTCTGGAAATGCTTATGAAGGACACCTTTGCACAACTGTTTACACTTTTCCCTAAAACTGCCTTTGTGTTTTCCAACATATGCCAAAGGCAAAAATGGAACTGGTCCAATCATTTCTGTCCGCAGATTGACAAAGCAAGAAAGCACGTCAACAAATCTGTTTCTGCTTTCCTCCGTGACTATGGTATGGGTGCCATTTACCACAACAACTTGCGTTATGACATGCAAGACATTTATAGAGGAGATGGTGTGCACTTCAATGATGAAGGGAACAGAGTCTTCCTCTTGAACCTTAGACTCTGCATCGGTACTTACTTGTAGGTACCACTAAAAAAATGACTTCATAAACACAACAGCTCTTTTTAGAGCTCCCTAATTTCTAAACTCTTAAATCTGCTTTTCATTTATTTATTTTTATTTTTTTTACCGTACGCTTACCGTAAGCTTACGGTACGCGTACCCCGTGATTTTTTTTTAAATCAATAAATGTTTTTTTTGTACTTTTCTGTCCTTCTTTGACCCCCTTACAAATGTTAGGGGGTCTGTAACTCTCCTCATTGCCCCCTTTCCTTGTTTTCTCTGTTTTTTTTCTGAGTGGAACACACAAAATGGCGGCCGCCGCTTCCTGGTTTCGGCCGATTCGAATGTTTACTAAGATCTATGGGCCAATCAGAATCTCCTTCGCGCACGCCATGTTTCTTCCGTACGCTTACCGTAAGCTTACCGTACGCGTACCCCGTGATTTTTTTTAAAAATCAATAAATGTTTGTTTTGTACTTTACAGTCCTTCTTTGACCCCCTCACAAATGTAAGGGGGTCTGTAACTCTCCTCATTGCCCCCTTTTCTTGTTTTCACTCTTTTTTTTTCAGAGTGAAACACAGAAAATGGCGGCCGCCGCTTCCTGGTTTCGGCCGATTCGAATGTTTACTATGATCTAAGAGCCAATCAGAATCGCGCTTGCGCACGCCACCGTACGCTTACCGTAAGCGTACGGTAAGCATACCGTAAGCGGGCTCAGATATATATATTGATTTAAAGGCTATTTTCTCAGAATCTACTGAACAGATTTACACCAAACCTACAAAAGGCACTTCCTTGACCTAGGGACTACCTCTCTGCCAAATTTTGAGTAATTCTGTTCAGCCGTTCGGGCTGTAGCTCGTTCTAAAGGTCCTATGGAAAAATGCATGGGAAAAACGCGTTTTGGGACCCCCCTTTTATCTCAGCCCCCGCTTGACGGATCCCCCCGAGACTTTCAGGGTAGGAGCGGAGCGTAGCGCCCCACCTATTTTGAGAAATTCGCGAGGATTTGTCGACCGGCGCCAAAGTTATTCAAAATAGAATGTTGAGGTTTTCCTATGGAAACGTGGTCCTAACTATAACTACCTACTGGCGACCGCCAGTAGGTAATATATCCACACACACACATATAAATATATATACACACATAGTGAAGTGAGCCTTTTATCTGTTTGTTTTCTTGACTTCGAGAACGCTCTTCTAATTATCAAATTGCAGTATATCCCCTGTAAGAACTGTGTTGTTACTTAATGTGCCTCTGTTAAAAACCACTATGTCTAGGACAATTACCTTTTATCTGCAAAAGGTCCCCATCAGTACTCTTTTTATGGGTGATGGGAAACAGTGCAAAGAGTAAATCATGCATCAACTGTGATGAAGAGTTTTAATCATGATTCTGAATGTAGATGTAATCTGTAACAATATTAAGTGTGGCATTTGCTGGTATATATCTAAAGTATATCACAATAAAGGAGTACAGAAACTTTGAAAATAAAATGACTACACTGTTACTCAAAACACCAGTGAACTGACACGGTTTCTATAATGGATGCTGCTGTAACTTGTTATTGGTATAATTAAAAACAATACATTACACTGGCATTTGTAATATTATCTATCCACTAACAGCATGAGTCATATGATGAATAGCGCTGATAGATATGAATTTAGGAAAATGCCTGGGGTGGCAGACCCATGTAACCTATCATGGCAACCTAAATCGCTCTGCTGAGGGCTAACCAGTCATTAAAGGCCTCCTCCTCCCTGCATGACTTATAGGCCCAAGCTGAAGTCAAGGCTTCATAACCAGGAAGAGCGCATTTAATGATGAGTGTAGCCTGCAGCAGAAGGGATATATTGATTCTGGACCTTTCTATCCACGGAGGTAAGACCGTTTTAAATTAAATAGAGAATAAAGGAAAAACCAACAATGTAATGTTGGAACAGAAGGACTATACCATCCAGCATGTCTTCAATGGAACTCCCCACATGCCAACATTCTATTATAGCCTTATAGCCCGCCGTAGCAGGCTATACCGGCTGTTAAAGGCCCGCTGCAACGTTAAAGCCCGAGCCGAAGGCGAGGGACTTTAACAAAGCAGAGGGACTTTAAAAGCCAGTATAGCTCTGCTACGAAGGGCTGTAAGGCTATTACAACATTCTGCCACTAGAGGGCAGAATGTTCTAACAAAACAAAGCCTTCAGGGAGCGCGAGGGGATTGAAATCCCCTCAGGCTCCCTGAAGTCTTTGTTCACAGCCAGAGCTGTGAACACAGACACATTGAAATGTTGGTGCTCTGGGCTTATACCAGCCATTATAAGCCCAGAGCGCTCCATTGTTTTCAATGGAGCTTCCAGCATTCCAATGTTCTAATATAGCCTTATAACCCACCGTAGCGGGCTATACCGGCTATTAAAGGCCCGCTGCAGTGTTAAAGGCCCGAGCCGAAGGCGAGGGACTTTAACAAAAGCAGCGGGACTTTAATAGCGGTATAGCCCTGCTACGAAGGGCTATAAGGCTATTAGAACATTCTGCCACTAGAGGGCAGAATGTTCTAACAAATTAAACAAAGGCTTCTCGAAGCTCGAGGAGATTTAAATCCCCTCGAGCTTTAAGAGGCTTTTGTAAAACATTGAAATGTTGCTCTGCGGGCCTTTACCGGCCCGTAGAAGCACGGAGCACTCCATTGTCTACAATGGAGTGCTCCACATTCCAATGTTCTAATATAGCATTATAGCCTACTGACCAGGGAAAACCATACCAGTTGTTAAAACCTTTCTACCTCAGTGGCCTCTAATGAGGGAGAGGGCCTTGAGCGCTTCATGTGGACCCTCAAAGGGGAACTGAGGATTGGAGTGCAGAAAGGAGAAGATGTGGAGGCATGCCTCCACCAGTTTCTGAATGCGTACCGCCAGACCCCACATAGTACCACTCGATGTGCTCCATCTCATTTACTCTTCCGATGGGCCCTGCGAGACAGCATCCCTGCAGATCTGGTCTTGCACCCAGCTGAAATGGACAGCGAAGCCACCCAAACAAAGAGAGAGGCCAACAACCGAAAAACGAGCCTCACTCGGAGAGCCCAGTCATCCTCGTTGTGGGTGGGCGACTACGCTTTTATCAAGGACAGGCACCTAGGGTGGAAGTTCCAAACACCCTACGAAGTGTGGGAGGTCATTACCACGCATGGGGCCATGGTCTCCGCCAGGAGGGGGGTGCAAGTGGTAACCAGAAACGTATTGTGGTTCAAAAAGGTGGTCAAACCCCAGTCCGTGCAGGAGCATGATGCAAATCTGGAGAAGGAGGAGGACACAGCTGCGGATTTAGTGCCCTTCCCTGCGGCAGGCAGAGAATGTTGCGTGCCGACAGAGACAAGTGGAGTGCTTCCAACAGAGGTTCTGTCACCCCAGGCCCACGGAAGTGCACCCCTCTCAAACAGCCCGGCCGGAACAGGACCCAGTTCCAACTCCCAGAGCCAGAAGAATGGTCTCCGGCCAAACCCTGCCCCCGGCAAATGACTTCGAGACTATGTATGTTCCGTGGCTCAGGGAAAGCAGCTAAGTGAAGAGTAAGCAACTAAAGAAAAGGAGGGATGTAGTGAGCCACACCGGCTCGTACCGTACATTGTTGTACCCTGTATCCCTCCTCTGAGCGGGCTCACCACGAGAAGATACATAAAAGGGCGCATGACCGCTCGGGTCTTCCCCGCACCTAATAACACGGTGTGTGTGTATCATTTATTGGCAAAGCTGGTTAGGCCTCAAGCACCGTGTCGGCAGACCCAAGCCCCACAACCTGGCACACCACGGTACGGTGAAAGCCTGGTCCCCGGCTGGGGCTGCTGCTCGTGAACGAGGCCTGGATATGGCTCTTGCCCTGCAGGGCTCGGCTCTCCGCTGTATATGAGCAGCGCTGCAGGGCTCGGCTCTCGCTGCATATGAGCAGCGCTTTAAATAAAACACACCAACTCCATGAATCTCACTCTTGGAAGCAGCTGCTTCTTGCGCTGCAGTTTCCAGAGTATGACGACGAAGAGTCGCTGACCTCGCCTACAGTCCAGTGACACATGGATTGATGCCAAGCTGCGTCTCAGGTCAGTAACTTGCCATCTTTTGTATGTATTACATGTTGGAGCTGACAAATAAAGTCCCGCAGTATTCAACCCTGAGACTGCAACAAGGTGAGGCAGTCATAAGAAAATCCACTCCTCGGTAATCCCTTGCTCACCCCGCTCCAGATGGAAAATGATGTCCTTGTCAATCTCTTTTGATTTCCTCTTTTTTTAATCAGAGCTCGCCTTCGCGGCGCGTGGTGCCTGCCTGCCGGCGGGAGCGACCACCACAGAGTTCTGGCTTTGCGTGTTAGACAAGCAGTGTGTCTCCGACGCATATTACAATTTACATTACTTGGCTATAGCTATGTAAGGGGCCTCCTCACAATTCACCTAGAGTTTCCGGGTAATGTTGTCACATATTTTTGTAGAATTTGCTTCCTTTTATTTTGAGTTGCCAATTCACTCCAAACGTCAAGACCGGAACAGAAAATGTTACCAAATGCCCAGCCATGCACACCAATCTGTTTAATTATGCCCAGATTTACGTCATTGTGGTGACTCCTGCACGTACTCGCAGGTCCAGGAGCAGAGGTGTAGCTAGAGCTTGTGGCGCCCGGGGCTATCCCTCAGATTGCCGCCCCTGGAGAGGGGGCTGAGGGGTGCTGGGGAAAAAGGACCGAGAGACACATAGTATCGCCGCTAATAGTTACCTCGATCATGCAAGTTACATGCACATACATGACACCGTCCAAGGCTACACAGTTAAATACACCGGTGACCGGCAGTACAAAGGAGAACACAGAGTGCCACCCTGCAGGATTTCAGGAAGGGCCTAAAAACATGGTTATTCGATTAACGTCCCTAATCAGCAGCACCGCCCCCACCCTCCAGCACCTAGATATCCTCACAGGTGATAAGTAGCGCTATGCAAATCCTGTTTGTTTGATTGATTGACACCCGATTCCCACACATCGTTTGTGCGCTACATTAGTTTTATCTGTAAAATTGTATGTCTTTGCAAGTTAAGTGACCACTTCAATGGAGATTGTGCTGCCTATAAATGACACTGCGCGAACACACCATGCTTTAATGATATATGTTCAACATTGTGAGTTCAGTGATGAAGCACTGATGGCAGCGACGCCACTCTGAAAATTGTTCGAGCACCACTGGGTGTTCCCAATTCTGTTTTTCTTGGTTATTACCTTCTCTGACTCAACGAAATTCTAGTCCCCCTCCCATATGACTGTGGCACAAGCCCTCTGGACATTATTAAGGCAGGTATTGGCCCGATAATGTGGTAACCAGATATTTTACTTATTTGCATTTTTAAAGAAGGGCGCATGTTGTGTGTGTTTTTAGTGTCTCACCAGAGTGACCTAAAAGAGAAGCCTGCTGTGGTAGGCCCTTTATAGTTTTCAGAGCTTGTTACAGTCTCTGACAATTCTATGTTTATTTGTAAATTGCTGGCCTTTGTGCTAAGGCTGGGTGTTAAGCAGTCTGGATTCCTCCTTGCACAATTGTTGGCTCAATTACTTTAACTGTAACTCTAAACCTAGAACACAAACCCTAACCACAAACCTGCGGTAAGACCCAATCGAAACACTTGTGTTCATCCAAACCTTAAAACTAACCCGCAATCTAAGCATAATCATACATGTATCTCTAAACCTATTGTTAATCCAAGCGATGCTAATAACTCCAGTCCTCGTTCCACCCCATCCCATTCATCTAACCATCACCCTCATCCTAGTTGTAACCTAATTCTTTCTAACACTAATATTGACTGTCACTCCAACTCAAACACTAATACCAGCTTTAAGGCAACCCCTATCTCGTGCCCTAACTCGAGAATAGCAGATCTTGTTTCAGTGCAAGATTTGTGCATGCTGTGGTGCCTTATGTTAAAAACAAGATCTGCAAACTTTAGTCCATTCTCTAGATGTCACCAGGTAGGTATGTGAAACTGCCCTACTCACTGGCCTATCGAGCCTGGCTTCCCCAACATTATTATTAATCTCAGCAGCAAGGCTTACTGCAAACATGGAAAAGGGCAGACCGCAGCTCATCAGTTAGAGAATGTCTGAGCTCGCTCCCAGTAGAGAAACACTGCATACTCAGGACAGTGTGCATAACCTTCAAAGCCCTTCACCAACCTACCTAGCATCAGCAATTACACGTCACTGGGCAAAACAGAAACCCCAGAAACAAAGAAGCACTGATGCTTGTAGCTCTGAAATTCAACATAAAAAAATCGTATGGCCTTATTTAGAGATTGGTGAATGGAATATTCTGCCACACAGTGGCACATATCCTGTGCTCTGTATACAAAGGCTATAGGCTACAATGCACCTGTAATACATTTGTGTCTGAGCATCCCATCGCCAAACTCCAAAGTAGGCCCTTACTCCATCTCAATAACAGCACCCAGAATATGGATTTTCTATTTATCCAATAAAACTCCATATTCATGCCTCATAACACCTAACACTTACGTTTGTGACATTTAATTGCAGCTCTCTCCAGCACCTGCACCACCACATATGCAGTGTCATTCTTAAATCAAATATTGTAGCGTGACGAACAAACTGACTACTTAACGTTCACTATAAGACAACACGTCTTTGCTAACATGGATTTATATGACTTGGATGCATTTCTCAAAATATGTATCTACAAATTGCAAAATGCTCTGACATCATCCTGAACATTTCTTTGTAAATATGTATGTTTATTATTTGGAATCATTTTTCACATTTTTTTGTAAAAATAAAAAACTGTAGAGTACTTTAACATCGTCTGCGTGTGGTATAAAATTTCAAATAAAGAAATAAAAACGTAGAAATTACCCCAGGCGTTATCGGAGCAGCTCAGAGGAGGGAAAGGCCAGGCACCCTTGTCGCCTCCCCAGGCAGGGGATAATCACGCAATCGATCCTTGTGCGGGCCCAATTCTGGTCAGTGCCAGCGTGCTTATTGGCCCAAAGCGCTCCTCTGCACTCCTGTGGGAGCCGCTCCACAGGCCTTGTGGTTTCACCTACGTTGGGCCTCCGCCAGATGCCGGCGTGTGCTGTTTCAATGGGGTAGCTCAGTGTGCCACACCCCGCCCTCAATCAGTACACATGGGCAGCTCAATGCGATCGTCCGCAGCAGGAGACTTCAGAGAGTACACCTCAGCCCCAGGCTCATGCGGTGGTCACCCTCCCCATCGCCATGACACAGACATGCCAACCCTCCCGATTCAGGCGGGAGACTACCGATTTCAAGGCTAGTCTCCCGCCTCCCGATTCCTGCAAGCAAAATCCCGATTCCTCCGGGTTTCAGCTGACAGGGCCTGGTATTATGTAACTGCTAATTCTTCCAGCAATAGTCAGAGTGGCGATGCAGGGGCTCTAGAAGAGGTGAAAAACCAATAAAGCCCAATTAACAAGCGAATGGTCTTTTAAAGACATGTGAAGTACTCGGAGGCGGCTCGGGAAGCTGTTTCAACCCGGGCTGCCACACACGGGGGGGGGGTTTGGGGTGTTTAACCTGCCAGCAGGCCAGTGCACAACACTTGCATCACCCTCTCTCTGCCTGCCATTGGTCTCCATGCTTCTGAAAGATAATAAAAAAACGTGCATTTGCGTTTCAAATGTCCAGTCCAACAGCAGCACACTTCCAAAGCCCATACATGACAGAAACCCGATTCAAGGCCCCATTCTCCCGATTTTTTTTCAAAAATCTCCCACTTTGCTCTTCTGAAATGTTGGCATGCATGATGACATTATATGGGCCACTCCCTGGGGCCGCCGCCACTCACCACATCATCCACGGCGCTCCAGACGTGTACCCCCTCTGCAGTCCTCCAGCGGGCAACAAACAATGTCCTCCTCAGGGGGGTCACAGCAGGCCGCAGTCAGGTGTTCAACGGTGCCTAGGCCGTGCTCAGCGGGGTCCCCAGGACGCGCCCTCCGTGGTGTAGCCCCAGCAACAGGAAGCAGGCCTTCAGCCGAATAAGCAACCCCGCCGCACCCTTGATGCACCAGGTGGGCCGTGTGGGGCCCGAGCCGTCACCGCTACTTCCAGGCACGGCGCCACAGGGATCGAGGGCTTCCCGCTCTAGTGCGAAAGCGCAGAGCAATTCCCGGCCCGGTCGTGACTCTCGCGCGCGCGCGCACGCACCACACCACCACCACTATGCAGTGCGTGCAGCGTGCGTGCGCTTGCTTGCACTTCAAACAGGGCCGCGAGGCACAGGCGGCCTGTTGCGGCGGCCTTCATAATTTATTTGGGGACTGGGGACACTGACTGACAAAGTGTTAGCCAGTGAGTGTCCCCAGTCCCCAAATAAATTATAAAGGCCGCCGCCTCCAAAACAGTGCCGCCTGGGGCGGTCCGCCCCCCTCGCCCCCCCCTAGCTACGCCACTGTCCAGGAGTCCGGCTTCGGCACCTCATCGGGGAAATACTGCGCCATTTTGAATTCTCTTGGTCATTGCCCTTTCAGGAAATGTCCATTTCCAAAATGTCTT
This sequence comes from Triturus cristatus, assembly GCF_964204655.1. Lineage (NCBI taxonomy): Eukaryota > Metazoa > Chordata > Amphibia > Caudata > Salamandridae > Triturus > Triturus cristatus. Next base: position 713,584,173 of record NC_140586.1, on the reverse strand, counting down.
CTCATCAAGTCATATCTATCAGTGTAAGCCTCACAGCTACCTTCCTTCTTGAAGGTAAGTGGGTTGTTGCAACAACTCCTTCCCGCACTATCATATAGTTTATTACGGTGCACGTGGTAATACTGCTCCACAGCACCCGAGAGCTCATTCCCTGAAAAGCAAGAATGCAGGTTTACCATCGGAGCATTTTGTACATTGGCATAGCAAGGGTGTAATGGGGCTCAAAATAAGCACAAAAAATAGACCTTCAGTTTGGGTAGCAAAAAGACAACTGTAACTGGGCTTCATTAAGCCCCTCACACCTTGGTACTCCGGTGCCACTACACCTGCTACATCAATGATAGCTGTGCCCATGATATTACAAGTATTAACCTTAAGGGATTCTCGATGTTAAGGCCCCTGGGCACAGTCAATTCATTTGGTTTTCACATTTGTATTTTTCGAATTTTCTGAAGTCATAATCGGGATAATTGCTGCATAACTTTAAGTCCAGCACCTGGAGCGATATTTGGCAAAAGCATTGAAACCTCGTCTGGTGTGTCTTGAGGGATCCGGACCACTGCTAGGTTTCTAGTAGTCTTTAAATATAGTGCAAAGCTAAGCCGGTACACTACTTCATGCACAAAGCAGATGTTTTAAACCCGAAACATTAAATGGCATGATCCAGATTCACGCCTGGAGTGGTCGTCTCACAATGAAAAGGACTCTTCTTTCTGCTGCTGCACAGTGAAGGATCATAAACAAGCCTTTGGGATATAAATGTAGAACACTAGTTTCCCATAGACTTGATTCAGGGTAGCCAGGTACTCCTGGCTTGCTCTTTGGTCAGCGGCGGCTCCTCTGCTATGGCGGGGGAGCGTCGCCCCCCCCTTCCAGCAGCGAAAAAGAAAAAATGATAATAAACTGTGGTTAATTATCATTTTATTTTGATCCTGGGGCCTCGGGGCAGGGCCAGGGGGAATACCAGGGAGTGGTATGCACTGTTATCAGTGTGCATGACTGTTTGGCCGGCCGACTCAGGCCGGCCAAAGCATCATGCGCACTTTGCATGTTCTTCACCGGGGCTGCATTACAGCTTGAGTGGAGAACCTGCCCAGGCCTCCAGTATCAGGCTGGGCGCCGAACAACGCCACTCAGACCAATCACTATGCTGCATTGCAGCGTTGTGATCGTCTATGGGGAGCCTGGGTGCTTCCTGCTTCCTGCTGGAGCAGAGGGACAAAGAGGAGGGACGACGAGGTACATTAAAAAACATAATAATATTACCCTCCAGCCTCCTGCCTCCCCACCCCTGATAAGTGCCAGCCGCCACTGTCTTTGGTTATTCTGGCACTCCCCTCACCTCACTATCCCTGGTCTTGTGGGTCTTAGAGGAAACAGACAGAACAGCAAGTAAGCAGGATTTGAAAGTCTGGTTATTTATTTACTTGCTTATTTACGCATTTTATGTTTTCAGATAAGTATCAAATATTTAAATCACCGACAGATGTATGAACAACACCTTAGATAAAGTGAAATAAAATAACCGGTGATCTTAACAGGCTGATTCCCAAAGAACATAGACCCATTCCCATTCATACTGCCACATTGAGAAATCACATTCCCACTAATACATTGAACACGGTGTCTGGTTTACGTCTATAGTTTTCCAGCCCTTCCTCTCAGCGGCCACAAGGAGGTGACGGAGGAGATGGGGGTCAATTCTGTGGTCGCACTGTGGGGGGGGGGGGGAGGTGGGGGGTTAAAGGATGTGAGATATCACTTCTGCATTAGCCAAGACCTTTTGTTTTTAATAAAAATATATAAGGGATCAGCCCACTTTAGCCATTGGTATACCTGACTGAGAGCACAATTTGCACATGTGCAGAGTAAGTAGTCCACTTCAGTAATTAAGTGAAACTGGTTCAGGCTGTGCTTTCAGATTAAAAATATTTTGGGGCATATTTACAAGGGCTTTATCTCCGCTTTTTTGGCTTTTAAAGCCAACAAAGCGGAGACAAAACTATCTCCCTATTAACAAGAGGGTGCTAACATGCATTACCAGGGCGAGATATTCCAGAGATAGACGGCGATAAATAACAAAGCGCTAAGCGCGCTTTGCGTTTATTTATCACCGTCATTGTAGATATGCCCCATTTTGGCTTTTAGGCATGCATGCTTTACTTAGGTGAGGGCCAGGCAGCCCGCATCCCCAGCACTGCTGCCGCGCCACTCGTGTGGCAAGTGTTTCCTGCAAAAAAAACATTTACAAGGAAAATAGGCATTGGCAAAACCCCAAAAAAGCATCCAACGCAGACCTATTGGCTTAGCCAGTGCTTGTTTATTATCAAATTGACCTCCATGAAGTTTCCTAAGTTAGAGAAAAATGGCTACCTAAACTTTCCCAGAGCATGTACTCGTCAGTAGGACATCAGTGCTATATTTGATTGAAATGGTTATGTTTTTACTCACTGTTTCATCCCCAGTTAATGAAAGCATGTCAGTCAGAGGATAGACGGGATTGGGCCTGCACACTGCTCGGACTGACAGAGCTAAATTGCTCAGATAATAATACGGTGGAATACAGTGAGTCGGCGAGCCCACACAGAGCAGGAAGGCTCTCCCAGGGATGCCACCGAGGCTGCAATATCTGCTGCTAGGTGTCAATTTTGCAGGCGTTTTCTTCCTGGCAGGGAGCAGAAAATAAAAAATCAAGCCCCTGTAACAAAATCAATAAATAAAGGTCCCACTGGCACAAAAGAATATAGTTCCAGGCAGGATTTTGCTGCATGAAAAGGCTAAATGCAGCAGTAGGGATTTCAATGCATAATCAGAGCTGTACTTACTAATGTATATCATTACGTAGCCATTAAATTACAATCAACAGCTGCTAAGCCCAGCGAACATCAGTGCTGGCATGCTCTCTAGGGGAAAGTTGGTCTTTGGAGGTTTTCATAAACTTAGTTAGTTTACACGTTCTGCAACAGGATTGGCAAAGCAATAATATTTCCCATCATTGATATATATATAAAGCTGATTAACAATGTTTTACTCCCATTGACACCTCTTTGTCAAACATGATTGCAAGTAGCCCACCCAGCTTGCCGAAGAAAACACAGGGTACAAACCCAATCCTTCCTTGATGAGTTTAGAGTGCTTTCCACTCTCCTCGTAAAACATTTAAAAAATAGAAGCAAAGGGTAGATGTTACAATTCAATTGTCAGTGGAGCTTGGTAAAACCACTCATATAGTTTAAAGGGCCACTATTGATTAAGAACTTCCCTAGGGATGTTTGTAAGGTCTGGGACAAGGGAGGGTTTTCCCTTTTGGAAATTTGAAAACATAGGCACATACCCTAAGAAACAGGAGGAAAGTTCCTAGCTTTTTGAAGCCATTTTAGAAATTGTGGCTATGCATTTGTACCTATTCTCCTGCTATCTTTTGCTTCCTTTCATTTTCCACCCCTGCCTCTTGCCGGTAGATTGGTAGTCATATAGCGTGGGTTGCTACACACTTGTAGGGGAGGGTAAAAGGGCCCAGGAGCAGACATTTGGGCTGTCAATTAGAACGAGAAAAACAAGAGTATTTTGTGGACGGTGCTTGGACAGAATATCGGAAAAAAAATATTGTGATGCAAAAATATAATGCCAAGAATATCAGGACTTCAAAAATAATGTCAACAGGAATAGCTAAGGTAAAACTATAATTTGGATGTGACCGCACTGATTACGATGTCATGGGATCGACTGACACCCTGGACACATTCCTATATTTTACAATGGTAGCATGTATTCCGGCCATAAACTGTCCGGAATGCATGCTCCCACAGTAAAATGGGAGGTGCAGTTCAGCCCTGCACCCCGGTGCCTGCCACGGGGTGCAGGGATCAACAGGGGGGCACCAGCGGCCTCCAACCGGAGGCCAGACACACAAGGTGGCCCTCGTGGTGGCCCAAAAAAGTCGAGTTCCGACAGACTTTCTGTGTCGAAAAGGTCTACACGAAAAAGCTGCCAAAACCCGACATCGTAATCCCAAGGGCGGAAAGAGCCGATTACTGGCTGCATTCCGACTGGCCAATGGGCTTTCCGAACCCGTTGGAAAACCAGCCGGAATGACCGTTCGGATTCCTTTCCGACTGCCTCCATTGTAATGAAGAAGTCGGAAAGGAATCCGACTGGTATATTACGATGCAGTCGAAAAGACTCATACCAAGGCCAATGGTTGGAGCCTTTTCCGACAGCATCATAATCGGCCCTATAGTGCAGTCGGAAACATCCATTTTATATAGGAACTTGCGCGGTGGACTGAAAACGCTTGCAGCACAAGCTCCCATTGGAAAATGGAAGTTTGTAAACATCCCTGCACCGTGTGGCAGGAACCTCACGGTGCCTGCCCCATGGTGCAGGGATGTTCAAGGTGGCACCATAGTTGCCCCCTAGCCCATATGTGGAGTAACAGGGGGGTCAAAGTCAGTTTCTGATAGCCAATCCATGTCGAAAAGGCCAACATGGATTGGCTGTCAGAATCCAACATCGTAATCCCCACGGCGGAGCCGAGCCTGGTTCCACCGTCATTGAAGGGATTATTATTCTGCTCCTCTTCCGAATGGCTCAAAGAGCCCATCGGAAGAGGAGCGGAATCCTCTTGTGGTTTTCCCTCCGAAAGCTGTAATCAAAATACGGCAGTCAGAGGGAAAACTCAGGATGTGGGCAAATCAGGCCTTTAATATTTAGAAATAATTTATACAAATAATAATATTTTCATATTCATGGAATGATGAATTTTAAATTGTAGAAATATGTATCTTTTTTGTTATAAAATTATAATTTTATTTAAAAATTATATTTTCAATTTATAAAAATATGAAATGTAATTATATCTTTTTGTATTTTATAATTGTTAAATTTGGCATAATAGTTTATTATTTGTTATTTTATGCTTTAAAGTTCAGGTTTTAGAAAAAATTCTCAAAAATATTGTAACTATTAAAAGTAATAAAAATCAATATTTTTTAATATATATATAGGTTTGTAGTTTAGGGTTGTTTGTTTTACAAGTATTTGTTTTTCATTTCATTAATAAGAAAAAGTAAATCATTATTTTTTAATATATATATAGGTTTGTAGTTTAGGGTTGTTTGTTTTACAAGTACTTGTTTTTCATTTCATTAATAAGAAAAAGTGTATGAGTATGCAGTATTAATAATGTGTATTTAAGTTGTTTATATGAATGTCTTATATTGAAGTGGATATTGTAAATTCCACCTCTTTAGCATTGAACACCTTTTCAAATATCCTTAGAATGGAGTGGGAATAATAAATGTCACCATTTTAGTGCCTAACACCCTCCCTAAATTGGTTTAGATTGGAGTTGAAATAGCAAACGTGACCCCTTTAGTGTCAAACACCTTCCCCAAATTGGTATAGATTGGAATGGGAATAGTAAATGTGACCTCTTAAGTGTCCAACTCCATCCCCTAGTATAGTTATATTGGAGTGAAAATAGTAAATGTCACCCCTTTCGTGTCCAACACCTCCCCCAAATTGGCAGGGATTGGAGTGGGAATAGTAAATGTCATCCATTTGGTGTCCAACACCTTCCCTAAATATGGTTGGATTGTAGTGAGAATAGTAAATGGCACCCCTTTAGTGTCTAACACCTTCCCCAAATTGATATATATCGAGTGGGAATAGCAAATGTGACCCCTTTAGTGTACAACGCCTTTCCCCAGTATGGTTGGATTGGAGTGTGACCAGTAAATGTCACCCCTTTAGTGTCCAACGCCTTCCTCAAACTGGTTTAGATTGCAGTGGGAATAGTAATTGTCCCCTGTTTAGTGTCCAACACCTTCTCCAAATTGGTATAGATTGGAGTGGGAAGAGTAAATGTGACCTCTTTAGTGTCCAACGCTTTCCCCAAGTAGGGTTGGATTGAAGTGGAAATAGTCAATGTAACACTTTAGTGTCCAACACCTTCCCTAAATTGGCATGTATTGGAGTGGGAATAGTAAACGTCACCCCTCTAGTATCCAACACCTTCCCCAATATGGTTGGATTGGAGTGGGAATAGTAAATGTTCCCCCTTTAGTGTTCAACATTTTCCCCAAACTGGTATAGATTGGAGTGGGAATAGTAAATGTCACCTCTTTAGTGTCCAACACCTTCCCCCAATATGGTAGGATTGGAGTGGGAATAGTAAATGTCACCCCTTTAGTGTCCAATACCTTCCCGAAATTAGTTTAGATGGGAGTGGGACTAGTAAATGTCACCCATTTAGCGTCCAGCACTTTGCCCAAATTGGTTTAAATTGGAGTGAGAATAGTTAATATCACCCCTTTAGTATCCAGCACCTTCCCCAAATTGGTAGAGATTGGAGTGGGAATAGTAAATGTCACCCGTTTAGTGTCTAATAATTTATTTGAAGGAATAATGTTGAAGTGTGATTATTTAATTTTATAATTATATTCAGATTTTTAAAACTTTTATTTGATTATAGGAGAAATACTTTAGGTTATTTTATTAGCATTGTTGGTGATTTGAAATATAATCAAAAATGCTTAGGTGTATGTTTGGAAACAATAATATTGTTAATTTCATTGTTTTATGTAATAAAAACATGTCACACATTTCTCATATTTTTTATGTTTTCCAAATTCATTATGTATAATACATCTCAAAAATAAACATTTCTATAAGGTTAAGTAAATAAATATTTTTTTAATTAATAAATAGACATGTAAATTATAAATACATAGTATTGTATAGTGTACATTTCCAACTTTTATTTTACATTGTTTAACAGTCTTTAACATTTCTAAAATGTTTCAATATACATATTTTCAAAATAATTTTGACATATTTTTTTCAGTATATATAAAATAATTGTATATATTTTATATTACTATTTAACTTATACTTTATAAATGTAAAAATTGTTCTCACATATTTTGATATGTTTTAAATGTTTTATTTTTTTACATTTTGTTATGCATTTATTCAACATTTTTTGAATATTTACCATTTATTTCTATGAAGAGATAGTCTTTCTTTAGTTTTATTTAGCGGCCATTTTTTTACCGATACCTTCCATTTTGTAATCTATTTGTATTATTTTTAGTCTGTTTTCCAGGAACCAGGTCGCGGTAGGTGCTGCTGTTCGTCGGAACAGGTAAGTCAATTTTTAAGGATTTTTTCAGGGGTTTGAGTGTGGGGGCGGGGGAGTGTGGCGTGTGGCGGGAGGTTTAGAAGGTGGTTATAGTGTTGTTTGTTTTTATTGTGTATATTTTGAAGTATTATTGTTATTGTTTTTCACTTAGTTTGTAAGTTGCAGTTATGAACAATATTGAGTAATGTAGTAATATATCGCTATGTAGGTTAAATTAAGTTGTGTTAGTTATGTTTGATGATTAATTGATATGTATTTATATTTTTGAGTGTGTGATGCATTTACAGGTAGATTGTTTAATTTACTTTACAGGTCTTTCTCTCTGAACTTGTGCTATGGGTATTGGAAGTTTACATTTTGTTTTTTAAAGGAAATCATTTTTGGTTTTTAATAAACCAATGCTGACATTGATTTCCTTTTTTCAGTTTTTCTGGTGCATTATTTCATTTTAACACTTTGACTGTTCCCATTGGGCGCAGGGTCAAGACTGATTTGCATATGGCTGGGTCCAAACTGGAATGGCATGGTGAGCAAAAAAACAATGGATTTAGCCCCAGATCTTTGGACTGGAGTGAAGGTATGACATTGTTCTGCATTCTATCCATCAATTGTTCTTTTTGCATTTGTCACCCCGAGTGGGACGGGTATGCCCAGACATGGATCCCGTGCTCTCCATGCCACTGGAATCAAGCTATCCTGGCTGATGAGGGCTAAAAGCCTGAAACCTGTCCTAGGATGCTTGTTTTCAGTCCAGGGAGGACCTGGCCTGACAGTTCAGGCAGGACTGTTTCCATTGGGCGCAAGGTCAAAACTGATTTGCATATGGCTGGGTCCAAACAGGAATGGCATGGTGATTTAAAAAACAATGGATTTAGGCCCAGATCTCTGTACTGGGGTGAATGTATGACATTGTTCTGCAATCTGTCCATCAATTGTTCTTTTTGCATTTGTGAAGAAGAATGACATCATTTAGGGCATACTTTGGGGGGGTCGGGGAAGGGGAGTGTAGAAGTAGGATGCCAGTGAGCATGGCATTGTAATCATGAGGGTGGATCTATTTCTTTTGGTCATCCCATAATCTCTACAGATACATCTGGCCTCCCTTTCATTTCTATATAGGCTGTAATGTGTATGATTATGTGTTGTGATGTAACTGTGGTGTCTATGGCATTCAGGGGGAGATCCTGACATAGTTGCACAACTGGTGGTAGTAGCTAGGAGGTCTTAGATGCTTCCTGGTGTTACCCGCGATCCTGTACGTTTTTGCATTGTACATCTCTGCGATGCATTCCCTGGGCTAGTGCTGCCCTTCTCAAATGAACTGCTATCTTATGACAATGCTATTGCAGTAGCTGCCTAACAACTTAATTCCTAAGGAGGTGTTCATCTTGTAAGGGGTTGTCTGAGCTTATCCAGATCTAGCATCATCTGTTGATATTCAAGCTGTGGAGTGTGAAGCAGACCTGCAGCAACTTCTTTGCTTTCATTGACTGCTCTACTATATATTCCCCCCCCTTAATTGCCTCACCACCACCCTTTTCATGGCAGGCTTACCACCATGGAAAGGATGGTGGTTTGGCAACTCGGAATATGCTCGGCTGTGCAGCTGCGGCACCACCAGCAAATTCCTGCCTCAGACAGCCACACTGCGGGATCCTGGATCCCTGCAAAGGCCGCAGTTCTTTGGCAGTCGGAATGTAGCACACAGTGGCGCAGTGGTGGCGGTGGTGGGATCGCCACCGCAAGTACAGTGGTCCGATGGACCGCCGTACTCATAGTCAGGCCCTGTATATGAAGATTGTCTGTTGTAAGCCCTTCTACATTTTCCGTATAAAAGTTGGCTTTTCCCACTGTGCCACACTGAACAGAATTATATGTGAGAAAAGGTGACAAGTGTCTCCTTTACAGGGCCACTGATAGGTGGAAAATCCACAAAAGGGGAAAAAAGCAACCGTTTGGCTATTTTGTGATTCTTGATTGGAGATGTTAGCAGATTCAGGAAGTAATGATCCACAATGAATTTTAATTGCATCAGAAAAATATGATAAAGTATAGAAACACTAAGTAGAAAATAGAAGATCAATCAAGGATAATTCACGCAGAAAAAATCCAAACTATCAAGAAATGTATTTTGGGACACAAAATGAGTCAAAAGTGGTGGTTGAGCATGGTGAAAACTCAGAGGGCAAAATTCATCTAGCTGTGTCATGCCTATCCATGTGCAGTCTTTTATATGTTTGGCCCAGGAACTATCCGCGCAAGATGAAACTTTGACAACTCTCACTGTCTGCAACCATCTTGGAGAGGACATTTTTAGGGCTAAGATCTGCCCTCAGATGGGAAATCATGACATCTGGTCCACTAAAGGAAGTAGCCCAAATTTTAAATTATGTGTGCCATGCAGCACTCAGAAACTCTGCTGTTGCTGCCAGAACTCTGCACTAATTTCAAACTGTGAGAAACCCTTCGGGGTCCCTGTAGGCACGGTAAACTAGGGCAGGTTCTGGTTGTGCGCTGACAAGAAACACGTAAGAGACACCTTCCACTTCTAAGTCTGCATGATACTGGGCAAGCTCTTTGTACAGTTCTGAGCTCAAATATGTCAAAAAACGAGTACGTTTTCTTTACTACCATTAGGAGTACAACCAGCCTTCTGAGCCAAGGAACAGCCGGATTTATAGATTTATCATTTCAAATTTAATATGTAAACTGTGCACTGAACTGAAACACAATTTATCTTCAATATTTCAAAAGTGACACTACTAAAACCTATTTTCAGTTCAATTGCATTCATGCAGAACATTAAGTTAAATAAAGACGATTATTCACAAAGGGTTTATTACATATAAGCCACTAGAGTGACTTCTTACTGTGGCAGACCTCACAGGACTCATCGGCACTTAGGGGGCATATTATCAAGCACGGTGTTAAAATTAAACCGTTTTTAGCGGCAGAAAACTGCTGCTAAAGCGGCGATAATGGGCTTGATAATATGCCGCAGAGAATTCCAATAGAAGCCCATGTTCACACCGTAACATGGGTTTCTATGGGAATTCACAAGGGCATATTATCAAGCCAATTATCGCTGCTTTAGCGGCAGTTTTCTGCCGCTACAGCGGTGATAATTTTAACGCCGTTTCTTGATAATATGCTCCTCGGTTCTTTCTCTACTATCTCTGACCAACTGGCGTTGCTTAAAGACCTCTGCTTATGATAGTCTTCATGTCACAGCTGTCTGGCACTGGTCTAATGACGTGTCCTTATACACAATGAGGAGCTTCTGGGATACATTTATCTATATTCCATATTTTCCAATTGACTTGAGACATGACGTGCATAATGGTCTAGGTAAAGGTAAAAGGAAAATTTGTGAGAATTTTATCGGGATTCGCTTAGGGATTCAGGCCATTCACAGCTGAATTCACAGTTTAAGAGCTGCTCTACAGCACTCCCTACACACAAAGCTCAGCTGGACTGACAGTAGAGTAGACAACATGGGAAGAAGCACAAAGGAAGCATAGCCTCACAAAAAAATTCTCAAATAAGTTTTTATACTGACATTTTGAGACAAATGGTATTTATATATTACATTTGGTCATATAAAGTTTCACATACTATATGTTTGCATTTTCAAGTGTTCACTTGCTAATTGAGGACTTTGAACTATCAAGGATCCATGGCACATTCAAGTAAAAAATGTTTTTTATTTACTTAAAATCATGTTCAGTTTCCAGGCAAAGTACCTGCTACATACCCATCCAGCCTTTTTTCACCTTATGATCCCATTGCAAGGATGTATAGTTACAGGAGTTACAATGATGAAGTTGTAAATGAAAAAAGAACATATGATGGACAGAATGCTGAACAAATCATTATGGATTCAATCAAGATCTGTGACTGGGAGTGAGTGTCTGAAAAGTTTCAGCACTCTGTACATCATCCTATTGTGTTTGGGAAGATGTATATGAAACACTATAGGGGTATGTTTTGTGGAAAACACATAAACAAAAAGAAATACAAAAGGTTCAAGAAACACCTGCGTGTATCTCAACCATTCATTTTTTTTAATTAAAGTTTTATGATAACTCCACTTTGTTAATGTGTGTGGTCCTTCTTTCTTCTGTCCCATTCATACAGATTTTCAATTTGCTTTATAAGGAATCAGCAACAGGTACTATGAGGCACAACTGTGGAAACAATAAATTACTCTTTTCTGATAAAGATAACAATAATCATAATTTCTCGTAGTCCAAATCAACCTTGTCACACTCATTGTTTAGGACGTGGTCCAGCAAAGAAGAAAACCAAGAAACATACTAGATAAACCAGGCATGCTAGCTTTTTGAGAAAGTGTATCAAAAACAGAGTAAATCAACAGTTGTTAAATGGTAGAGGCAGTTTCAATCGATAACCTTTCAAGTATTTGCCCGGCGGTAATCGCCTCTCATACCACTCGATAATTTACCAATGAAAGAGGCAGGCGCCGGAGACTGGAAGGCAGGAAACAAAGTTTTATTCCGTCGGAGCAGAACACATCAGATCAGACAGCAAGGTATTGTCACGAGGTGCTCTAACTGCATCTCTGAGACCTGGTCTCTTATACACAGGTTTATTGCTTTATTACACATAGTACATTCTTGAGATTCCCTTGATGCATGAGAGAACATCCCCTGAAGCCCCGGCTCAGATCCGATCCCACACATAGCTACAGTAGAAGTTCCCACCTTACCCGCAGTAGGAGATGGCTATCGCGCAGCAGGGTATTCCGCCAATTCCCGGGGGTGTGTGTGACCGGTCGGTCTCAGGGGGTAGGGGCTTTGATCTACTGTAATCCCTTTGATGTGGGGTGTTTCCCTTACAGTAGGGGCAATAAACTGCATCCGCAGGGCTAGGTGATGGCCTGGGACCAGTTCGGACAATGGGGCGCAGAGGAAGGGGGTTATCAAAGGAGAGGCACGACCATGTATGGGATGTCGGTCGGATGTGGTTCCGTAGCAGGGTCGCGCAGAAGGAGAGGGTTTATGGCCCGTGTATGAGAGAGCGGGGGCGGCCGGCGCGCGGGGGATGCTCGCAGCGCCAGGGGAAAGCGCTGGCGATCGAGAATGAGCGGGGAGAGAGTGGGGTGCCTAAAATGGCGGCCGTGCATTCGCTGTGCGTGGCGCTGGGGAGAGGCAAGATGGCGCAGATAATGTTCAGTTTGCAAGCTAAATTTCCACAGTCCCCCCTTTTAACATATCTCGCCAGCTTGCCTAGTTCGGATCTATCCCCATAATACTCCGAACTTCCACCTCATACAGAGCTTTCATTCGCTCTGTTTCAAAGTCCAAAGTCTTAGGGCAGATGCAGTTCATAAAAAGCGAACATAAAGGTGGCAGACACTGAATCCCCAAGCAACATCCACATTGTATCACAATTGGTATGAGGATAAATGAAAACAGCCTCCATCCCCAACTTTTAATAGTGTCCCAAAACCAACTCCCCAGTGACCATTCTCCTTGCTCTTGATGGACCTCTGCGGACAGTCTGTGGAGGTGTTCAATTGCTTTGTAGACTGAGGGTGAGTTATCCGGTACGTAGGTACAACAGCTGGACCCAATGATGCGGCATGCTCCTCCACGATCAGCCAGAACCACATCTAGAACGAGGCGGTTCTGAAGGGCCACTAAGCGGACGGCCTGGAGCTCGGCGGTGTTGTTGGCGAGGGCGCCAGCCGTAATGTTCATCGCCGTTTCGACTGCCTGGGTTAAGTGGCGGATGGCACGGCTGTTTGCCATTGGACCCCAGAGTGGAACGAGGCCTTTCACTGCGTCCATGAACTGTGCTCCGGCGGAGTCGGCTTGCACAATGTCTTTGGCCCGCTTCTGTCGGTGATGGTTTGCTGGAGCCACATATGTCGGAGGAAGGATAAAGGTGATGTAGCAGGTGCCTCCCCAACCTTTCGGAAGCCAGGTGTAGGCCTTAGTACCACAGACGAAGTACATATTCGGGGAGGCAACAAAGGAGGGTGGGTCAACTGAGTCCAATGTTCGGGTGATGAGGTAGGAGCTGTGGCCCACCAGCTGTGCCCCCAGGCCTTCGAGGCACACAAATCCAGTGATGTTGATGACGGACAGGGCCACTGTTAGGGTGGCGGCCATCCGTTTCCGGAGGTAAGAGAAGGTGGGTCTGGCTGGGTTGTTGAACACTTGCATTTCAACTCGTTCTTTGGCAGGGATGTCCATGTGAAAGGAAGTGTTCGATCTCAGAGGGCAGAAGAGGGCAGAAGTTCTTCCAGTTTTGTTCAGCCAGAACCCATGGTAGAAGTGTGACATGGTTCTGCCGGAAGTGGCATTGTCCTTGTAGCTTTCTTGCAGGAGGATTAGCCAGGCGAGGCAGGAACCATAGACAGAAAAAGGTGAAGGGATGAAAGGGATAGAGTGTCCAGTGGCATGTGGTAGCAATCCACAGATCCTGCAATTAGTGGCGTTGGCAGCAAGATTGTGTTGGTGGAGCAACTGCACAAAAGAGTTATTCCAGAACTCCTTACGCCTTTCTCGGAGTTGGGGTGAAAGTGAGATCAGATGGTGTTCTTTCGTGGTGGTAGGTTGAACGGTGGTCAGCAATATCTTATGAGCGGGTGTGCCCTCCTCCATGATCCAGAAGGTGACCACGAGAAGAAGGCAAAAGAGAAGGGTAATGAAAAGTGCAATAGTCTTTAAGCTGTGCATTCGGTCAGTCTTTGGGTTTTTGTAGTGGATCTTCGGACGTCCGGTTGCTTCCATCATCTTCATGTCGGGCGCTTCCATCACCTTCAAGAGACTCGGTAGCGGGCAGAACCACAGACTTCGCTTAGTTTCTCTCCTGGTGGCCTTTGAGGTGACTAGGCTACCGCTCTGAGATTTCCACTTAGCCTGTGGTCTGCTTAGCCGAAGTTCTCTCCTTTCGTCGCAAGTTATACCCTTCCTTAGATGGCAAGGTGGGATCAGGATATCTTACTAACTCGAGTGTCTCTGTATCTGGGCAGCGGCTCAGGGATGGTCGGTCTTTGTCCAGAAGTTCTTCTTGGGTGGTGATGTTGTCCGTGGTTGTCAGGGTCGGTGATACCTTCTTGCAGTGGTGTGCATGCAGCCAATTGCGTTTCCCCTCCACTCGAAGAGCTGTTCGGGTGGTGATCAGGACTTGCAGGGGGCCCGTCCACCGGGGCTCCAGACTCTTGGTGCGCTGGAAGTTACGCACTAAGACGAAGTCACCGGGTTGGATGTCGTGTCCGGGGCCCCTGGAAACATCGGGAATGGCGTGCAGCACCTGCTGATGGATGACAGACAACGTTTTAGTTAGGTTATACAAATAGTCAGACATGAGGACGTCCGAGACGTCGTGGATGGATGTTGGTTTTGGTGCAGTCCAAAGGTTCATGGGCCGCCCGAAGACGACCTCATAGGGGGTTAAGTGGTGTTTGGTGGGGGTGGAACGCATTGATAGCAATGCTAGTGGGAGAGCGTCTGGCCATCTTAGTCCTGTGGTGGCGACTATTTTTGCTATCTTAAGCTTCAATGTGGCATTGTGTCGCTCAACCAGGCCTGCAGATTGGGGATGGAAGACCGCATGGAATTTCTGTTTTACACCCAACCCTTTTAAGATGAGTTGGATAACTTCGGCTACGAAGTGGGGGCCGTTGTCGCTCCACAAAATTCGACAAAGGCCGTATCGGGGGAAGAATTCCTTCAGTAGTACTTTTGCAGTAGTCATAGCGGTGTTGTCGTGGGTTGGATAGGCTTCCACCCACTTGCTGAAGGCACACACAACGACAAGTACGTACTTCAAACCTTGGCACCTTTCTAACTGGACATAGTCCATTTGTAGGACTTCAAAAGGGTGATTGGGGACCCCAAACCCTCCTCGGGGTACAGCAGTTCCTTTCCCAGGGTTGTGTTGGAGGCATACTAGGCATTGTTGGACCAGACGTTTGGCTGAGTCTGGGATCTTGTCGTTGTGCCAGACTTTGGAGACGAGTTCGATCATGGGGGCAGACCCTATGTGTGCGGGGGAGTGTGCCATGGTCAGCATGGGGATCAAGTATGAGTCTGGTAGCAACCATTTGTTCGAGTCTTTAGTCCGCCAGCAACCATCATCGTCCTTCAATCCCACCCGTGCCCATTCAGTTAACTCGTGTGGTGTACTGGCTAATTGGATGTCCCTAATCGTTTCCCTAGCATCCTTCCATTTCTCAGCTTGTGACCTGGTCACGTACATACGGGTCGTGGACCTATTCTCGGCTGTGGTTCGGGCAGTAATGTCAGCTAGTGCATTTCCCTCTCCTATAATGTCTGTCACCTTCTTGTGTGCTTGGCATTTGATCACAGCCAGCCGTGTGGGGAGGAGGACCGCTTCGGTCAGGGCAGAGACTAGATATCCATGCAGGATGGGTGTGCCATGAGAAGTCAAGAATCCCCTCTCTTTCCATAAAAGCCCAAAGTGGTGAACTACCCCGAAGGCGTACTGACTGTCTGTGTAGATGTTTGCGGTTGTCCCTGCTGCCAGGATGCAGGCTCGTGTGAGAGCAATTAGTTCCGCCGCCTGTGCGGATCGCTGTGTGATGCGGGCTGTCTCAACAACTGTTCGGGCTGTGGTGACTGCATAGGCAGCTGAGGTGGTGCCATCGGGGAGCTTGATACATGAGCCATCCACCCACAGTTCTCCGTCAGGGTTCGGGAAGGCAGTATCTCGGAGGTCAACCCTACTCTTGGTCTGTTCGTCGGTGAGGGTCACGCAGTCATGTATAGGGGACGCATTGGGGTCAGCGTCAGGGAGAGGTAGTAGAGTAGCTGGATTCAGAGTGGTGCATCGTTTCAATGTGATGTGGGGTGCAAGCAGAGTCAGTTCGTAACCGGTCAGTCGTGCGCTAGTCAGGTGTTGAGTCTTGGTTTGGTTCAGGAGGGTGTCAACCGCATGGGGTACCAATACTGTGAGGGGGTTTGAGAGTATGATCCCCTCGCTTTGCCGGATAGAGATAGCCGCGGCGGCTACTGCTCGAAGGCATGTGGGCAAAGCTCTGGCTACAGGGTCAAGAGTGGCAGAGAAGTAGGCACAAGGGCGTTGTTTAGGGCCTATGGACTGGGTTAGGACAGACAACGCACATCCCTCCCTTTCGTGGGTGTAGAGGGAGAAAGGTTTAGTGTAGTCTGGGGTTCCTAGGACTGGGGCCGAACAGAGGGCGTCTCGTAATTCTTTGAAGGAGGATTGACATTCGGGTGTCCAGGGGAGGGGGAAGGGGACATCTTTAGCCAGCAGGGAAAGCAGAGGTTTTACGATAAGACTGAAGTTTGGCAACCATTGTCGACAAAAGGAGGTGAGGCCTACTAGGGACCGCACTTGCTTCTGAGTTTTGGGAACAGGGGTTTCTAGGATGGTCTGAATTCGGTCAGGGGTAAGTTTCCTCCCGTCTTTGGATAGTAGGTGGCCTAGATACGTTACTTGGGGTTGGCAGAATTGCAATTTCTTTCTGGAGACCTTGTGACCGTTCTCCGCAAGGAAGCGGAGGAGGTGAATGGTGGCTGTGACGGCAAGTGGAGTGGTGTCGGCCGCCAAAAGAATGTCATCGACGTACTGTATCAACACCACTCCATCGGGTAGTTGGACTGCATCGAGCTGCCTCTTGAGGGCTTGGCTATAAATACTGGGACTCTCAGTGTAGCCTTGGGGTGCCCTGCAGAATCTGTACGAACGGGCTTTTAAAGTGAAGCCGAACAGGTAGCGGCTGTCTGGGTGGATGGGGATGGAAAAGAATGCGTTTTTGAGATCAATAACAGTAAAGGTGGTGGCAGTGGATGGAATCAGGGTGAGGATGGTGGTGATGTCTGAGACCACGGGGTACTGGGGTATGACTACTTTGTTAACCTCTCGCAAATCAACAATGAAACGGTAGGCTTTCTCATCTCCCTCGCCTTGCTTCTTTACAATGGGTAGGATAGGGCTGTTACAAACATTACTGACTACTTCTTCTACCACTCCTGCCTCGACTAGGGACTCGATGATTTCCACCAATGCCTTCTCGCCTTCGGGTGATATCCGATACTGTGGAAGCTTTGGGAGCACTGCGTCCGGTCGGACGGTTATGTGTACTGGGTCAATCACCATGCGCCCTACATCTGAGTCGGTTTTAGCCCATAGATGTGAAGGTAATGTGTCGAGTAGGGACATGTCAGCATCGGTTATAGAGAGCATACGCCGTGTGTGACAGGGTCTGGACAGATCTGGGTTATCGTGTAGGATGACTCGGACTCCGTCTGGGGAGCATCTGATGGTAGCTCGAAAATGTTTTAGCAAATCAAGTCCCATAATAGCATCGGGGGTGTTGGAGGAGAGCAGAAAGGTCGTGTCAGTGGTGTTATCTTCTAAGTCAAAGGAGATTGGTGCTGATAAGGGGTTAGTGGAGGGCGTTCCATCGAAGCCTATTGAGGTTACATGTGAGCCAGACAAGGGTGCCCTAGGGATCAGTCGTTTGGATAACGCACTACGTGTCGCCCCAGTGTCTACCAGGAATGGAGATTTTGTGCCCAAGACCTTAGCAGTGACGTAAGGACCTTGCTGGTCAACACGGAGTTCGACTGGATCCCTCCCTTGCCCCTGGCGGTCCTATGCGAAGTCATGGGTGCTTTCGTAGTCGGACTGCTGACACTGGTTTTGTCGGGGGCGATCAAAGGTGTTTGGTCTGCCTGGCCTGTCGTTGATTGCGTCGTTCGTGTGCCCTCGTCCCTGTCCTCTATTTCTGGGGTCATATGCTGTGTCTCTGGGATCCCTATTTTTGTTCAGTTCCAGAAGGACCGGGCACTGGGATTTCCAGTGTCCGAACCCTCTACAGAACGCACATTGGTTCCCATCTAAGTCTCTCCGTCCGTTGTAGGGTGCAGGTGTATGGTCTCTAGGGGGTAGCTTTCTAGGGGCGGTTGGTTGGTAATTCTCTTTCGGGGGTTCCCTTCCTATGGTCACCCCTTGCAACTGTGCTATCATTACCCTCTCCTTTAGTTCCTTTTTCTTCTTCTCTGACGCCCTATCGTTCTCGTTTTTCTGGTTTTCGTAGTATTGGGCCATCTGGAGAATTGCTGCGGGTTTGGAGGCTGCCCAACTACTCTCGCTGGTCTGTAGCTTCTGGGAAACTTCTTGTGACAGTCCCTTCACATAATTCTGGACAAAGAGGTGATGTCCGGTTGCAGTGGTCATGTCCTGGCCACTATAATCGGAAAACACAGTCTCGAACCGAGAGAAATATTCAGACATATCCTCGTGGGGTTTCTGGTGACAAGCCGTCACTATTGACCAATCTACCTTTCTTTCCGGGATTAGAGTCTTCAACTTAAGTACAATCTTGTCTGGGAGCTCTAATATGGCTTTCGGGGGTTTCTGTCCCGGTTCTCGCTGTTTATCTATGGTATCGAGTTGTACCCAGGTATATCCGAACGGCTCAGCGTGGTCAACTTTCTGGATTTGCTTCCACACATCAGCCGGCAGACATAGCCCAAAGAACAAGTCGATATCTGCTAAAGTCATTATCGTAGAACCTAAGGCTGTACCCAGTTCAGTGTAGAAGGCAGTCGGGTTCTTTCTCAAGTCGGGTAGAGTTTTTCTAAAGGTCAAAATATCTTGTCGGTCCCATGGCTGGTAGACCCAATTATATACAACCCTTCCCTTCGCATCTTGGTGGTTGATGTCGTCATGTGTTCCCTGACCTCGTGGGGGGACCCAGTAGGGGGCAGCCTCTTTGATGGGCATCATGGTATCAGCCCTTCCTTCTTGGGGCTTAGTCGCGATGGGGGTTTCTGCTTTGGTGGTCTGCCTGTGTTCTCTAAGGTGTCGATAGACCTCGAGTGTACGAGTGAAGAGGTTCGTTACATCGCCCTCTCCTTCTTCCCCAATGTCTACCTTCCTATATAGGGTCGCTAAGCCTTCGGGACCTTTATCGCGGTACCTATCCTCATATGCATTTAGGGCATGATAACAAAGTCGTACGACAAAGTGTCGTCTGCGGCTGTCTGCATACGAGTTATATACGTCTGTTATATACTCCTCACTTTCCTTACGCTCCACTAGAGTCTTTACTATTTTGTCGATTCCTGCTCGTTCATCCTTCGTTAGTCGATTCATTCTGGTGGAATATTTCTTTCTCATCTCAGGGTCATCCAACGTTATTGCCGACGTTGTGTTCAGTACAGGAGGCTCGGCCGGCGCGGAGGCCGTGAGGACCGAGGCCCCTGTACTGCTTTCGTTCGTGTTTGGGGGTTGTGGGTGTTGCACTATTGATTGGGAGGGTGCGTATGGAGGGGGCATGTAAATGATCGGGGGACCTAATAGTAATTCATCATTCGTTCGCTGTTGAGGATAACTCAGGGTAGAGCAAAGAAGGGGTCCTAACAGCGTACTGGCCTGATGTTTCGGGCTCCTGCCTTAGTTTAGTTTCCCTTCTCTCCTTTATTTCTTCTTCTAACCTTCTAGCGGCAAGGTGGGCTGCCTTTCGTAATTCCTTTTCTGCTTTTACTTCTTCCCTCTTTTTCCGTTGCGTTGCTTCTTTGCGCCACATGCCAATACTGTCAAGCATAGTAGGCGTCGTCTTATTGCTACGCAGAGCTACTTCTAGCGCTTCTATCTTATGGTCGTCGAAGGATCCCATCAGTGGCCACTGACTCTCGGGGTCCTTCTTGGTATATTTATGCCACAGCTTGCTATAAGCTACGGCGACTAGTCCATATTTAGTGAACATGTCCTTATTAGGGGTGCCCTCCAGTGGAGCCGGATGGTTCACCTCTAATAAGCGGTCCGGGCAGAACCAACTACCAATCAGTGGGGAGAAGATAGGCATGACGGGTTTCAACGGGGACAAAAGTCAGCACTACCTATCTTTTCACTGCTTGCAAAGACTAGACAGAATATCTCTATTCCTCGTTATTTGTAAGCAGAGAATACCTCCAAAGAACCAATATCGAACAACTAGTGTTCGGACAATCAATCAATCAATCAATGGGGAGATAAAGATAGGCACGACGGGTTTCAACGGGGACAAAAGTCTGCGTTACCTACCCTTCACTATTTGCAAAGACTAGACAGAATATTTCTATTCTACGTTATTTGCAAACAGAGAATATCTCAAAGAGCACTATTCTTCAAAACAATCAATGTTCGGACAATCAATCAGTGGGGAGATAAAGATAGGCACGACGGGTTACAACGGGGACAAAAGTCTGCGTTACCTACCCTTCACTATCTGCAAAGGGAGAGAGAATATTTCTATTCCTCCCCGTTTGTAGACAGCGAATATCTCAAAGAGAACAATTCTTCAAAACAATCAATGTTCGGACAATCAATCAGTGGGGAGATAAAGATAGGCACGACGGGTTACAACGGGGACAAAAGTCTGCGTTACCTACCCTTCACTATCTGCAAAGGGAGAGAGAATATTTCTATTCCTCCCCGTTTGTAGACAGCGAATATCTCAAAGAGAACAATCAATGAGCACAATCAATGAGCAATACTAGTATTCCAAAGCTTCAAACAATCAATCAATTATTTCGCAATTTGTCGTGTATCACGACCTTACCCGGACCGCGTGGACAGTTTCTCGTCTTCCGCCTCCAGCGCCCGATCGTCCTCTACTCTCCGTATTTGCCGCGGCACTCCTGATGGTTCCCAGTCAGGACCGTAGATCATTCGAGAGAGGTCTACTCGGAACCAGTGAAGTTCGGATGATCGGCTGCCAGACGAGGGTCTATTGGGCAGGAGCTCTCCCGATCGTTGCAGTCGTTCACTCTGTCGTCGGGACCTCTCCCACTGGATCCACGTGTCGCTGATGGGCCCCACGTTTGGGACGCCAATTGTTAAATGGTAGAGGCAGTTTCAATCGATAACCTTTCAAGTATTTGCCCGGCGGTAATCGCCTCTCATACCACTCGATAATTTACAAATGAAAGAGGCAGGCGCCGGAGACTGGAAGGCAGGAAACAAAGTTTTATTCCGTCGGAGCAGAACACATCAGATCAGACAGCAAGGTATCGTCACGAGGTGCTCTAACTGCATCTCTGAGACCTGGTCTCTTATACACAGGTTTATTGCTTTATTACACATAGTACATTCTTGAGATTCCCTTGATGCATGAGAGAACATCCCCTGAAGCCCCGGCTCAGATCCGATCCCACACATAGCTACAGTAGAAGTTCCCACCTTACCCGCAGTAGGAGATGGCTATCGCGCAGCAGGGTATTCCGCCAATTCCCGGGGGTGTGTGTGACCGGTCGGGTCTCAGGGGGTAGGGGCTTTGATCTACTGTAATTCCTTTGATGTGGGGTGTTTCCCTTACAGTAGGGGCAATAAACTGCATCCGCAGGGCTAGGTGATGGCCTGGGACCAGTTCGGACAATGGAGCGCAGAGGAAGGGGGTTATCAAAGGAGAGGCACGACCATGTATGGGATGTCGGTCGGATGTGGTTCCGTAGCAGGGTCGCGCAGAAGGAGAGGGTTTATGGCCCGTGTATGAGAGAGCGGGGACGGCCGGCGCGCGGGGGATGCTCGCAGCGCCAGGGGAAAGCGCTGGCGATCGAGAATGAGCGGGGAGAGAGTGGGGTGCCTAAAATGGCGGCCGTGCATTCGCTGTGCGTGGCGCTGGGGAGAGGCAAGATGGCGCAGATAATGTTCAGTTTGCAAGCTAAATTTCCACACAGTGGAATGAATCATTTGAAATCAGAAAAGTCTGGACCCATTCATTAATCAATATAGATCATATCGTTTATATAAACAGTTTAAAAGTTCTATTTAAGTGGAGTGTTCAGTGCTCATGTGATCACATAGTGAGTAAGAACACTAAAAAAGTGTGTGAAAAAACAAAAGACAATGGAACAATATTTAGAGGTCCAATGGTCTGAGTAATAATCAGGTCCAGGTATTAATAGGCCAAATATTTTATCAATGTTAAGGGCAAACTGCTATGGTTATAGACAACATTACAGCCTTGTCTCTGAAACGTCCAGGCCCACAATATTCTGGACATTATTCTAGAGTCACTACCAGATGGTCCTTTTTAGAAGCATGAAAGGGGAGGGGAGAAAATTTGCTATTTTCGTCAATCAAATTATCCAGAAAATCCTTTGGACACCTAATGACCACACACAACTCTGTAAGGTTAGTTAATTTATTACAATGCCAAAAACGACTGGACATAAAGACACCTCACGATGAGAGTGTAGAAATACATCGGAATCAGCATAAAGCCAAACCTGTGGATCCAGTTTAAAACATAAACAAAAAATTAATTCAAGCAGAAGGATACAGAGGATCAGAAAGCATGAGTCCAAGTTTCTCTGCATCGAGGGTTGATGAATATAAAGCATTGATCTATTCCTACACTAATGCTAAAATGACATCCCTACTTAAGCATCTTCAGGGAAAAGAACTAAAACGTGTCAGCATGTAGAGTCTTCCTAAGAAGTCTCTCCACCATTGATGGGTCAGATAGTATAAAGCTATTGAGACAGAGCTTGTTCTAAAGTGTTCTAAGGTGCTCTCTCTCCGAAGGCAGAAGAAGAAATGGGCTCTTTCCCTACTCCCAACAACACAATATTGAAGAGAATTCTCCCAAGACCCTTTGCAGGTAACGCCATCCACTATGGGTACCGTCCTGAAGGTAGTTTTCCATGGGAGAGCGATTTTCTTCTACTCACCACATTTGTCCTTTGTTTCCAAGCCCTCCCCTTGTGTGAAGGACCCTTTCCTAACTAATAAAATAAAGACATTATTTTAGCTAACAAGAGTGCTTCTTTCACCTGCAATACAAAACGTGGAAAGAACGAATTCCACAGTACACATAAAATCCAAACTATTAATTATAAAGCGAGAGTTGCCAGGGATATGCATTTCAGGCCTACAAGATTCGGCTAACATATGCATTTGCCTAAATTAAAATAACACGATTAATAAACACATTTAATAAATAAATGATTGTCAGTTTCACAACATGAACCCTTCTCGTAAATGTTTTCTGCTAGTTACATTCACTTTCTACGTTAAATTTCCAAATTACTATTACAAGGGCCTAAACACATCACATTTCATGTTATTATTCGAAATTCTATCACTTCACATTAATATGACAAAGGATTATATGTGGGTGACCTCTAGACGTGCGATTATAAGCACCCATACAAATAAACTCCAATTTCCGCTACATCAGTTCCCCCTTCTGATGAAATTGAGTCATGACAAAACAATTTAAATCCCTGTAGAGTAGACCGGTCTAAACAGATGTTGTATCTAGTCTCCTCTGTCTGAACTCCTCCAACGGCTTCAGATTCTCATAATGACTGTCCTGCAGTCTTTCCTTCCTTCATTCTCTCTCCCTAAAGGAATCCTCCATTTGCCTTGCCTTGTGCCATTTGTATGCCCTTATCATACTTAGCAAGATGATAACACAGATTACAACAATTACTATTGGCTTAAAGATATATGCAAGAATTCCCTTTTCCTAGGTTAGCAAACCAACTTCCAACTGTTCCAAATCATTTTCCAATCTTATCCCAAACTCCCTCAGTTGCCAAGCCATGTATCTCATGATTTAACTCAATGATGTTACTTATATATCCCCCCAGATCTTTACTTTTATCAGACATGTAAGTACAACACTGTTAGACCTTCAACATCCGACAGACTCTATCCTCTTTGGCTAATAACACATCTAAAGCAAGATGGTTTTGCAACACCATTCCACTTATCGAAACCATTTCTCCATCTATTAGCAACAATGACGGAACTGTGTTAACCAACAACTTATCCACCAATAGTAGACAGCCTTCTTAATCTTGATGTCATTCAACACCACACCCAAACTAGGTATCATTGCTCCAAAAATTTCTCCCACAATTTCACAAGAGCTCAGTCCACGTTTTTCTCTATGGTCCGATTTTCCTTCCAAACTTTCCAAATCCTCTACATGATATATCTTTGGAAACTCAACTGCCACATAACAAGTACCATGCCAGTTGTATGGAAGCCAAACATATGAGTTCTTCCCACACAAAAAATATAATCCTGGTACCACTTACACTGCTTCTTGGAGAAACTTCTTCGAGGAAGCATCCATTAGGAAGATGTGATCACACAAACTTTGTCCCACAAAATTGGTGTCAAAACGGGTCTGTACCTGTCGAATGCAAAGCTTGCCTCGTTGTACCAAATCGAGAGCTATAGGACCATAGCTTCGCTTAGCCTTGGGGGCTAACTCCTCCTTGGCCCACTCTATATCTGTTAATGTGGAAGTTAGATTATGTCTATGTGCATAAGCAGTGTCTAGTGCTACTGTGGGCACAAAATACTGTCCCATTCTCTCTTCTTGCTTGTAATAATCATACTTGGTCAGGTGTTTATAGACTGGTATCCCTAAGAGTACCAAATCATAATTCGAGAAATAGTACTCGTAATGATCCTTTCCATAAAACATGCTAAGAAGCAAACTACATGTAATGCCATACGTCAGAGGTAGGTGATGATACCTAATACCTTCCTCGACTGAATCATGTAATTGCATACACACATAATAATCTCTCACCTTTCATAGTATTCGCTTATTCATACAACAGCTTCACATAAGCATTCAGCGTGTGATCACCTTTAAACAAATCTACATGCAAAAAGCGACTAGTTAGGTCTATTAAGCCTTTATCAGATCATAATGTACCCTCATTTGAGGCAGCAGTGGTAAGCGTGGATGTCCCATGTACCCCCACTTCCTTTTCCTCAACCTTGTGTGTGCTTAAAATGGACTCAGTAATGGCTACATCTATCACTATGATCACTCCTACAATAAGGGGCTCATTATGATCTCTGGTGGAAAGCCTGCACCCGACAGTCAGAAGCTTTCCAAATGCATCGGATCCCTTCCGACCGACTCGGTCAGTTTACAGTCCGACGGCCCAATTACCATGTTCGTGCTCAGAACGTAAACTGGCTGGTCATTCAGACTTGGTTCCGACCAACTCACAGA
Source organism: Triturus cristatus (assembly GCF_964204655.1). Lineage (NCBI taxonomy): Eukaryota > Metazoa > Chordata > Amphibia > Caudata > Salamandridae > Triturus > Triturus cristatus. The sequence continues at coordinate 713,559,034 of NC_140586.1, read as the reverse complement.
GTATTCTCGTCGGTCGGAACCTCACCGTAACCCCCTACGGACGGCATTTCTGCCATCTGGATTAAGATGTCGGTTTCAAACAGCCTTTCCGCGCCTGGCTTCCTGACATGGAAAGGCTGTCGGAAAGTGACTTTGGGGGCGCCTGGCAGGGCCTCCTATCCACCGTGGCCCACGCTTGGTGGCCAAGGGAGTACTTAGGGTACCCCCCTGTAAAATGATGCACTATGTGTCAGGCACTATGGGGTGCCTGTAACAGGGTGCAGGGTTTAATACACAAACCATTTCCCCATAGGAGCCTGTGGTATGGCCAGTTCTCGGGCGTAACACAATCTCCCGTAGGAAGCAATGGGAATCCAACAGAACAGTGTTTGGTCGCATTATTAATCCGGGGGTCGAAACTGCCGACCGCAAGTCAGTCGGTCCTGAGTCCGACATGGTGTCGGGCAGAGGCTTTCTGCCCGAGATCGTAATGAGCCCCTAAGTGCACCTATAATACATTTGTGCCTACAATTAGAATTTCCAGACTCCATTTTAAAAATGGCTCGGATTGTAGCTGTATGAGAATCAACACACAGAGTCTCTTTTCTCCGCCTCTTATTTATGTGTAGCAAAAGTATTTCTTTTGGATCTTGGAAAATTCTGTAGCAGTCTTTGTCAGAGTATTTACACAGCTTGGAAGACTTCCTTAGCCCTCTTTCTTCTTCTAAATGAAAGATCCCTATTTTTATTATTCTCCAACTCGGGCCTAGGTTATCTTCTTTAACCCCTTGCGTGCGCATGACGGAACCACGCCGTCATGAGCCACGGGCGGCGTGTGCTCATGACGGCGTGGTTCCGTCATGCTGTGGCCGCTCCGCCCACGCGTCACTGATTCCCTGCCTGTGCGGGAGAAATAACGAGTGGACGGAGTCGTGACGGAACCACGCCGTCATGAGCACAGCTCGCCCGTGACTCATGACAGCGTGGTTCCGTCACGACCATGGCGTCGCTGCGCTCACCCCGCACCTCCCCAGCACCGCGGCGAATTTGCTCCACGGCGAAGGGGTTAAGCAATTTTATTTACAGTTCAAAAGCTCAATTTACATCCCTTATGAAGCCAGAGCAAATTTCCTCAATGCTGCAATCTCCAGAGGTGATGGTGGAATTCTGAAGCACGGAAATTCGATGTCTTCCAGAATCAGAGTCTGTAAACCACTCAATCTTGGATAAAGCACAGTCAATGACAGGATTGCTTTGGCCTCTATTCCAGGAACTCTCTCAGCAAGAGCTTGACAATCAGTATCGAGAACTCGGCCCTCGCTCTCTCCAGCATTGGTAATCAGATAGTCCAGAGGAACAGGGAGAGGAACATCTCTGACACTACACTCTTGCTATCCTTAATTTCCTTACACTTCCTGGGACTTGCTCGGACTCACTCAGATCAGACTCAGAGGATTCACTTATTGGTGCAAGTTCTCTTTCATATGCAAGTCTCTGGTCATTCTTTTCTGTCTCACAGGCCACGCTTCATCTGCGGCATCTTTCTTTCTTGAGTGCACACAACCAGTTTCCACACCAGTCTCTTCTGCTGAGTCAGACTCTATACCACTCACAACATTACTGTCTTCCTCAGAGTCTATACCAGGATCTTATGTAGCTTGAGCCCCCTCAGCTTGATATGGTGGGTATCTAGCCTCGTTTGGAAACTCTACAGCTTGGCTTGCCCTCTCCGGTGACCCTTCAAGCACATCTGGAGCTACTTCTGGTAGAGGAGCTGTTTCAATGGAGGGACCTGTAATTCGTTGGTTATGGGAAGCATGCATCCAATTTGTCACTACTCCACACTTCACAACAGTATTGGTCACCAACATCACCTGATATGGCCCATGCCACCGAGAGTCAAGACAGTTCTTCCTTACATGCTTTTGGATGAGCACCCAGTCCCCGGGGCTCAGGTCATGGCAAAGGTCTTTCGATGTCGGTGCAGTTGTTGCTTCAACCTGATGAGACACAGAACGAACCTCATCAGCCAGTCCTTTACAATAGTCAAGGATGAAGTCATCTGTGATGTTTATCAAAGAGGTCGCTGGCACTGCAGGCAAGCACATCGCCCTTACCATCAAAACACCATGCAGAGATAACCCAGTTCTCCTGTCAGGAATGCTGTACAAGCTCATTATAACCAAAGCCAACATATCAGGCCATTTCAAAGATGTTGAAGCACAGGATTTTACCAGCCTCGCCTTTAAAGTCCCTATAATTTGCTCCACAATGCCTGATGCGTCTGGCCTGTAACTCAATGCAATCTTTGATCCACACTCAAGGCGGTACACAACAGCTTCATGAACTCGTTGTGGAAGTGACTTCCTCTATCTGACTCCAATGTAGTTGGAAATCCGACACAGGACTCAACAATAACTTTGCTACTGTGAGACCATCACACCTTCTAGTTGGATAGGCTTCCACCCACCAAGAAAAGATGCACACAACAACTAAGATGTACCTCAATCCATCACAGACAGGCAGCTCAACAAAGTCCAATTGGCTCCGATTAAAAGGACCCCCCAATCTGCCAGTGTGGCTCAGAGCAACAACAGTTTTCTTTCCAGCATTCATCTGTTGGCACGTGACACACCGATGACACACTGCTTCTGCAATCACACAAAATCTTGGATTGAACCACGTCTGCCAGAACAATCTTACCATTGCATCTCTTCCTATATGAGCTGCTCCATGAATCTGCCCTGCAATTGGATTTAGCAGACAGTCTGGTAACACTGCCCTACCATCAGTTGAAACCCATATGTCACTTTTTCTTTTCTCACACCTGCTCTGATCCAACCCACTTGTTCCAGATCTGTTGCTTCCATTTGCAAATGTCTAACTTCCTCCCATGTGTCTGCAACAGCCAGCATCATGCTGAGTTCGGTCTTCTCTGCACTCTCACCAACATAATTTCATCCGCATAGCATTTTCCCATTGTGGCAAAGTTATCTCCCTTCCCATGGACAGCACATTCAACGATCGCCACTTCCTTTGGTAACTGCAATACTTCTGACAGTTGCCTCACATATTCTGCCTTCCTAATGGGAGAGCCTGATGACGTTAGGAACCATCTCTGCGACCATAGCTCTCTGAAGACATGAACTACACCAAAACCGTACTGGCCTTCGGTATAGATGGTGACTCGGACATTCACGGGTCAAGGCGATGATTTCGACTACTTGCGCGGAGTGTACTCTGTGTAAACAAGCAGCTTCCACAACTCCAAATATGGTCCAAACAGCAAATGCTGATCTCAAATTACCTTAATTGAACCATCAACAAAAGGACCTGATCGGTATCAGACAATGGTTCATCGACAATGTCAGGTCTCGGCTTGGTGCAAAGCTCAGTAACATCCAGACGGTCATTCTCTTCATAATCTTCCCCGTCAGCATTTGGACCAGGTAACAAGGTAGCAGGATTTAACACAGAACAGTGCTTCAGGGTCACATTCCCTGCAGCGAGCAACACCTTTTCATATCTTGTCAACCTGTTATTAGTCAAATGCTGTGTTTTTGTTCTCGTTATCAGACGCTCGACTGAGTGCAGCACGTACACAGTAAGTGGATGACCCATCACAATGCTCTCACATCGTTCAATAGTGACACCTGTTGCAGAAACAGATTTGAGACATCCTGGCAACGCTGAAGCTACAGGATCTAATGTAGCTGAGAATTAGGCCACTAGTCTACGGGCACCTCCATGTGTCTGGGTGAGTACAGAAAGAACATAATCTCTTTAATGGCAAAACCACAACAATGCTTTGTTGTAATTGGGCATTCCTAAATAACCCTGGGCGTAGTACTATGCTACGCTCACGGAGCATGCGTAGTTTGCGCTACTACGCACTATGCAAAATGCACATAGCACAGTGCAAAAACTGTTCTAAAACACGTAGCGTAGCAGCAAAATCAACAACACCCACAAATGCTTTGATAAAGCAATTTTACATGCTAAAAAGCATATAACCAATTCACAAAAGTGAACTTTGAGAACGAAAATATTAGACAATGAGAGAGGTGATGATTTTGGGGTCCCCCCTAACCTAGGGGGAGGACCAAGCAGATGCATTGAACACAATGAGCATATCATGCTGGTGAACGATTCAGTGGTGGTCCCTTCCTCCTAGGACCACCCTAAGCACAGTAATAGGCAAAAATACAATCCCAACCAAAGGCCCTGCAAAGCATTATGGGACGAGATTAGCAGTGGGTCCAAGTTTCCCTGCATCGAGGGTTGATGAATATAAAGCGTTAATCTATCCCTTCACTAATGCTAAAACGACATCCCTACTTAAGCATCTTCAGGGAAAAGAATTAAAAGGTGTCAGAATGTGGAGTCTTCCTAAGAAGTCTCTCCACCATTGATGGGTCAGATAGCATAAAGGTATTGAGACAGAGCTTAAATTCTAAGGTGCTCTCTCTCCGATGGCAGAAGGGGAAGGGGGCTCTTTCTCTACTCCCAACAAGACAATATTGAAAAGAACTCTCCCAAGATCATTTGCAGGTCATGCCATCCACTCTGGGTACCGTCCTATAGGTAGTTTTCCATGGGACAGCGATGTTCTTCTTCTCACCACATTTGTGCTTGGTTCCAAAGCCCTCTCCTATGCGAAGGACAACGGCCTTCCATTAGCGATTCAGACTGTATGATGTAACTTTTTATGTCCTTTCTTAACTAATAAAACAAATACATTATTCTAGCTAACAAGAGCGCTTCTTTCATCTGCAACACAAAACGTGAAAAAGAACAGATTCCACAGCACACATAAAATCCCAACTATTAATTATAAAGCGAGAGTTTCAGGTCAATGCTTTTCAGGCCTACAAGATTTGGCTAACATAAGAAAACGACATGTGAACTTTACGAAATTGCATAAGACTAATAAGGCATATTTGATTAATGCATTTGCCTTCATTTTAAAATGACACGATTAATAAACACATTTAATAAATGAATGATTGTCAGTTTCACAACACAAACCCTTCACGTTAATGTTTTCTTCTAGTTACATTAATTTTCTACGTTAATTCTCCAAGTTACTAGTCAATGGCCTAAACACATCATGTTTCATGTTATTACATTTAGAAATTCTAACACTTCACATTAATATAACAAAGGATTATATGTGGGTGCGCTCTACACGTGTGATTATAAGCACCCCAACAAATAAACTCCGATTTCCGCTACATCACCTCAAAAGAGTATCATTATCAGTACTAGCAAAAGGAATGTTTGATGCTAGAGCAATTCGATTGGGACACGAAAAAAGGAGAAATCAAATGCCAATGCTGGAATACATTTCCAGGGTCCTTACAAAATTCGAGGTGCACTGAAAAGCAGATATTATGCAGTTTCAGCCAGGACATCCAAATCCAGCTTCATCTGGAGAGGTCGGGGTTGCACAGGGGAGACTGCAACGTGCCAGAATAATAGCTTTTGAGAAAGTGGAATTGTAAAATTGTGTCAGTGGGTTTCAAAGGGTTAAAAAGTTGGAGACCTCTGAACCGTCTGCAAGTTGTCCTGGATCCTGGCATTAGGGGGAGTTTGTGGATGCAAAATAAAAAAACATAAAGGTCCACCATTGTACAAAAGGAGCTTTTTCCAGTTACCCTCTTTGGGTCTGCGAATCCTGCCATGAGTTTGCAGACTTTAAGACTTTGATTAACTGGCTGCAATAGACATTTTCCTCTTGCAGCTGCCATTACAGGACGCAGAGCAAAGTCCATGTGTCACAAAAATAGCTGCAAAATCGTCCCTGTAACAAAATCGGCCGAAAATCGGCCGTCGGGGAGGGGGTCCAGCTGAGCACTTTGCCAGGGCCGGTTGTGGTTCCCAGTCCGACCCTGTACAGAATCAGGAAACTACAAACGTTTTGGCCCATGGTGGGTCCCTTAGCATAGTGCAAGGATTCTGTAAAGGGTTTCTGAATGATAAAACTTGTGGAATCATTTTGGCTTCCCTTCCAAAGGCCTCCAGCTCCATACAGGGTTCGAGGACTATGAACACCATTTGGGTGTGTGAAGTCAGCGGTCTCAAAGTAAAGCCTGTGAACTATTGACACAATTGGACATCATTCAAAAACTGCATTATGTCCTCATAAAATTGTTGTTTTAGGTGTAGGGTGGGACCAGATTGAGTTTTATAGAGGGCACACCTAGTGAACTGAACTTTAAAAAAATTCACAGACTCAAACTCGGCACATCTTCCAATGATGGCAACATTTGCTATTGAGCTGATGACTTCTGGTCTAGTCTCTAGATAATTTTCATCAAGTTAAAGAGCATTCTGGGCTTTTTATTGATTGAAAGTTTGTGTAACCTTACACACCATCAAAAAGTGCTTTTCTTTAGCAACCGATGGAGACATTGAATAGGTGCACCTGTTAGAAGAAGAAGAATTCATCTGTACTGGAGAATGGGGCGAAGTGCAGAAGCAGACCAAGGAATGAATTGTGTCAAAGTTCTTCACTCATATAGCAGTAGTAAAGAAATTCAAAGTGAGAAGGGACATTTGCAAGCTTTCTGATCTGAATGGCAAGGAAATAACACCTCCCGTGGCTGTATGAAAAGAAGTATGTAATTTTCCCAGAAAAGGAGAAAAAGAGAAAGAAATATCAAAAACCGGCAACCATCCCGGTAATCAGACAGACCCTAAAATATTTTGCAATAGTTGGCGGCCTTGATGCCAACCTTCAGTGCACAAGGGCAACAGCTGTGTACAGCCGAGGGTTGACCACTCATAGTGGTTTGGTCATTTGCAGCAGTTGGCAAAAGGCCAGGTTATTTGGCCAGTCCCAGCTGGCATGGATGAAGACAATGCAAAGTGCATGTTGGTCGTCTTTCCTGTATCAGCCATCCATGGGGGCAAGACACTGGGACAGGCCATACAGTCAAACCCTGCTGCCCACAAAATTTAAATAGGTGGGCATGGCTTTTGTGCAAGTTATCAATTGCTATCCTAACCACAACTTGCAACTATCAGTGTGTTTTTAATTATGATTCTTAATTACCCATAGCGGTATTGTATGTGTACATATGTGTTTGTGTGTATTCACTGAAGAAACAAAGGTTAAAGTGATGTTATAGTTAGGTGTGGTAATAATATCTTACTTCGCCTTAAAAAAACAACTTTAACTTTTGTTCTTTCAGTGCATTTTTTCAGTTTTTGTAACATAAGGGAAAATGTTATTACTATATGTGAAGCCAACCTCATGCTCTTTCCCCCCAAGGCCCAGCATGTGGTTTGCCAGGCCTGCATCCAACCCCCACTGGCAGCCATCCCCATGTTGCGCACAGCCTTCAGCCAGGCACAGCATGGGATTGGTCACTGGACCTGGCTTCGAGCCGGGTCCTGCATCTGCTCCTTACACGCAGGTGACCCAATGTCACACATAGCCTTCAGTCGTGCTTGCAGTGCTTGCTGTGGGTTGGCTTAGGGCCAGGCTCTGTGCTCAGGACCCCTGCCTGATGTGGGGTTGGTTGCAGGCCAGGCCCTGCACCCAACCCCCCTCCACACAAGCCATGCAGAGATGGGTTGGGCGCAGGACTGGGTGTCCTTTCAAGTAAGGCAGACCTACTGACATTGTCACAGAGTCAGACCACCAAATTATAAAAGGTGGACCTATTAGCTAATGAAATATATTTTTTACTGATTCAAAGGAATGTTTAATAAAAATAATTCGCATTAAAAAAATATATTAAAGATTTAACCCCTTCGGTGTGTCGGACGGCCAAGAGCTGTTCGATACACCAGTGCTCATGTACATCGGATGGCTCCCGGCCGTCCAATCACATGGCACTAGAAATCCCTTTGGTGCGGGTACCAGAGGGGTTTCTTTTTCCCCCCAGCAACCTCGGGAGCTGGGGGAAGGGCTTCCCCAGATTCCGCGGCTGTATGTTTGGTTTCTCTGACATGAAGATCAGCGTGCACGTCGCGCTGACCTCATTTCAGAGAAACCGAAACTGAAATAAACCGATAGGCTCATTTCAGTTTCACTTTCTACGTGCTCAGGGGCCTATCTCAGCCCCCCTAGCACTTCAAAAGTCAGGAGAGGTATTATTGGAAAGGGGAGAATCTCCCCTTTCCATGGGTACTCCTCCCTAGTGGATCCCTGCTTGGGGATCGCCCCAGGAGAGCGATCCCCAAGCAGGGATCCACCCACTGGATACCAGGGAGGGCGGGAGTGGCCCCTTGGGCAAGGACCTTTGCTCCCCCAAAATAATTTGGTCAAAATCAGTCTTTCTGCCCCATGGGGCAGCAGCCCCAAATATGCCCCTCTGGGAGTGCAGAAAGCCTACTAGAAGCCAGGGAGCTTTTACAAAATGTGATTCAGGGGTGGGGGCTGCCCAAGATGGACATGCCAATGCTCCCACCCTCCCCCAGCAAAATACAAGTCTTTATGCCCCCCTGGGGGAAAGATGGGGGCAGTAGCCCTCAATCCGCTCCCCCCGGGGGGACAGGAAGCCCACTAGAACCCAGGCCTTCGATTTAGGGGTGTGGGCTGCCCAAGATGGGCATGCCAATGCTCCCACCGCCCCAGCAAAATTCCTGTCTTTCTGTCCCCCCTGGAGGGGATGATGGGGCATTAGCCCCCAATCTGCCCCCGGGGGGACAGAAAGCCCACTCGATGCCCAAGAATTTTTTTTAATTCGTCTGCAGAGTAAAATGATACCTCACTTGTGTGGCTGTCCATTTTACCCAGGAGACAGAGGGAAATGCTGGGTGGCAGGACATTTGTGCCGGCACTGTGATCCGACAAAAAAATGAGTGGAAAAAATTATTTTTTCAGCTAGATTTGAGGTTTGCAGGGGATTCTGGGTAGGAAAACGTTGGGGGATCCATGCAAGCCATACCTCCCTAGACTCTCCAGGGTGTCTAGTATTCCAAAATGTGTGGGTTTGGTAGGTGTCCCTAGATGGCCGCCGGGCCCGGGGCCATAAACCCAGGTGCCCCCCTTGCAAAACCAGGTTGTTTTGTGATAGGTAATTTTGATGTCATCACAATACGTTTTGGGCGCTTCGTTGCTGTGGGCACTGGGCTCACCCACACAAGTGAGGTACCATTTTTATCAGGAGACTCTGTAAAATGCAGGGTGGGTGGAAGTTTGTGGATCCACGCACATTCCAGAAATTTACATCACAAAAATGTGAGGAAAATTTGTCTTTTTTACAAAGTTTGAGGATTGCACGGGATTCTGGGTAACAGAACCTGGTGAGAACCACGCAAGTCACCCCATCTTGGATTTACCTGGGTGTCTAGTTTTTGAAAACTTATAGGTTTGCTAGGATTCCTTAAGTGCCGGCTGAGCTAGGGTTCAAAATCCACAGCTAGACAATTAGCAAAAAAAGGTCAGTTTTCACTGTAAAAATGTGGTGTATCCACATTGCTTTTTGGCCACTTCCTGTTGCGGGCACAAGGCCTACCCACACAAGTGAGGTACCATTTTTATCAGGAGACTGTGGGGAATCCAGGGTGGGTAGAATTGTGGGATCCACGCAGATTCCAGAACTTTCCATCACAGAAATTTGATAAATGTGAGGAAAATGTGTTTCTTTTGACAAAGTTTGAGGCTTGCATGGGATTCTTGGTAACAGAACCTGGTGGGAGCCACACAAGTCACTCCATCCTGGATTTCCTGTGGTTTCTGGGTTTAAAAAATATATAGGTTTGCTAGGGTTCCCTATGTGCCGGCAAAGCTAGGGTTTTCACTGTAAAAATGTGTTGCATCGACCTTGCGTTTTGACCAGTTTCCTGTCGCAGGCACTATGCCTACCCACACAAGTGAGGTACCATTTTTATTGAGAGACCTTGGGGAATGAGGGGGGTGGAATTTTGTGGATCCACACAGATTCCAGAACTTTCAATCAAAGAATTGTAAGAAATTTTTTTTTTTTTACATAGATTCAGGTTTGCAAGGGATTCTGGGTAACAGAACCTGGTTAGAGCCAGACAAGGCACCACATCCTGGCTTCCCCTTGGTGTTTGGTTTTCAAAAATGTATAGGTTAGCTAGGTTTTTCTAGATACCGGCAGAGCTAGGGTTCAAAATCCACAGCTAGTCACTTTGAAAAAAAATTGTCAGTTTACACTGTAAAAATGTGGTGTATCAATGTTGCGTATTGGTCGGTTTCCTGTCACGGGCACTAGGCCTATCCACACAAGTGAAGTATTATTTTCATTGGGAGACTTTGGGAAATGCAGGGCATGTGGAATTTTGAGGATCCTTTTCAGATTCCAGAACTTTCCATCACAGAATCCGTTTTACACAGTTTGAGGTTTACAAGGGATTCTGGGTAACAGAACCTGGTTAGAGCCACACAAGTCAACCAATCCTGGATTCCCCTGGGTGTCTAGTTTTCAAAAATGTATACGTTTGCTAGATTTCCCTAGGTGCCGGCAGAGCTACGGTTCAAAACCCATGGTTAGGCACTTTGCAAAAAAAGGGTCAGTATTCACTGTAAAAATGTGGTGTATCCATTGTGCGTTTTGGCCTGTTTCCTATTGCAGACACTAGGCCTACTTATACAAATGAGTAACTATTTTTATTTGGAGACTTTGGGGGATGCGGGGTGGGTGGAATGTTGTGGATCCAAGCAGATTTCAGCACTTTACATCACAGAAATGTGAGGAAAATGTGTTTTTTATACAGTTTGAGGTTTGCAAGGGATTCTGGGTAACAGAACCTGGTGAGAGCCACACAAGTCAATCCATCCTGGATTCCCCTGGGTGTCTAGTTTTACAAAATGTATAGGATTGTCAGGTTTCCCCAGGTGCCGGCCAAGGTAAGATCCAAAATCCACAGATAGGCCCATTGCGAAAAAGGGTCAGTTTTCACTAGACAAATGTGATATGTCCATGTTGCGTTTCCGGCCGTTTCCTGTCGCCTGCACTAGCCCTACCCACACAAGTGAGGTACCATTTTTATCGGGAGACTTAGGGGAACACAGAATTGTAGAGCAACTGTTATTCCCTTTTGACTTTCTATACATTTCTGTCTTGCAAATGTAAGACGATGTGTAAAAAAGAAGTCACTTTGAAAAATGTCCTATAATTCACATGGTAGTATGGGTACCCACAATTTCAAAGATGTTCAAATATCCACTGCTTCTAAACTCTATATTTTGTTCCCATTTCAGATATACATAAGTGTCCTTGATACCTATTTTTCATTCTTTATATTTTTACCAAATGAATTGTTATATGCAAGACGCAGCACAGTTATTGGCTCTGGGTTCCTCTGGTTCTTGGTGAACCTACAAGTCCTATATATCCCCACAACGAGTGGATGTAACAGTATATTGCTTTAAAAAATCTGTAATACTGAAAAAAAAGTTACAGGTGAAAACGTTGGCACAACTCATTTTCAATATTTCTTATTTCCAACTGTTTCTATTAAAAAAAAAAAACCTTGAAGGATCTACACAAATGAGCCCTTGCTGAATTCTGAATTTGGTCTACTTATCAGAAATGTATAGTATTCCAGATCCATTATTGGTTTCACACCCATTTCTACCACTAACTGGAAGGAGATTGAAAGTACAAAAAGTAGCAAAAATAAGCTATGCACCAGTATATGCCAAAACTGTGTAGAAAATTTTGGTTTGCTGACAAAAGTCTGCCTGTCCCTGAAAGCTGGGAAGAAGGTGATTTCAGCTCCACAAACCCTTTGCAGGGAAAAAACAGATGCTTTCTTCTGCAGCACTTTTACCCCATTTTTACAACAACAAAAAAAGAATTTGCTGTATTTTGTGTACTTTCTGTGTCCGCTCCAGAGGAATCCAAAAAGCCTGGACACCTTTAAAATCTCCATGATGTTGGAAGAAAAGGACGCACATTTGATGTGGATACCTTATGTGGACAAAACGTTACAGGGGCCTAAGCGCAAACTACCCCAAATAGCCAAAAAAGGCTTAGCACAGGGGGAAATGCCTAGCAGCGAAAGAGTTAATTCATTTTTCAAGTTACAAAATGCAATTATAAAACTCACCACAAGGTGGGTCTGCGCTCCAGCTGAAGAGGAGAGAGCTGCAACTAAGAGTGTATTTAAAAAATAAAGTAGGCTCACATGGGGTCATGGATTTAATGACCCAGGAGGCTTACTGATTTCTTAAAAGTTGCTGGAGGGCTGCAGAACTCTATGCATCCCCTCACAACATAATAAAAAAGTTTTGGTGGTGCCCCTGCCACTTCTAGGGGCACCACTAGTTGACAAATATCATTCAAAATGCCCTTTCCAATAAGTTTGGCGTTGTTTGACGAATCCTTGCAAAGTTTTTAAAGCTAGTTTGCCACTCACTTCAGCTGCTGTCTTGAATTTTTTGTGGGGATACGTTAAGCAGGAGGTGAGAAGAAAGGGGGTTCCAAAACGCGTATTCCCCATGTTAATTCCCATAGGAACTTTAGACACAGCTACAGGCCAAACCCATGAATGGAATTACACCAGATTTGGCAGAAAAATAGATATTTGTCCAGGGAAGTGTCTTTTTGTTGCAAATCTGTTAAGTAGTTACGAAGTTATTAAAATAAATTTCCAATTGTATATATAAGGATGCTCATCCCTTAAGCATTCGCCAGTCCCTGTGCTCAAATCTGATTGGCTGCAAACGCTTCAAACCAGGAAGTGTTGGCAGCCATCTTGGGACTTGACTAGAGCCGAGTCCCACAAAAATGAATATAAAGAGAACGTGGCAGGCCAGGTATACCCTGACCACCTTTTTAAAAAAAAAATTTGTTGGGAGCTGCACTGGAGCCGTAAAATAAAAAAATGTTTATTAAGCCCCAGGTGGTCCTGGTTCGAGGGGCATGCAGCCATTAATCTTTTGAACAAATTGGGGGGTCTTGAGGACCCCCCTGTGCCCTGGGCACAGCCACCTCCCTTGGGCTATTGTATTATAAATTGAGTGGGCCTCGTGGAACCCCCATGCCCCGGGGGACCACCACCTCCCTATGGCTATTTTTTATTTTGCAGTGGGGGCCTCATGGACCCCCCGGGCCTTAGGTACCACCACCTCATCCGAGGCTAAATTATTATTTTTAAATGGGAGAGGGGCCATGTGCCCCCCTC